>NW_024883091.1:0-135000 GCF_019059575.1 Amphibalanus amphitrite | reverse complement strand
GGTTTTTTCGATAGATTAAAAATTTTGGATTTTATAATGATTTTCCCAAAAAAGTCAGTTTTTTGAAAAAATTTAGGCCAAAATCCAAAATTTTCAAAAAACCGAGATAGCCATTTGATAGACAAAGTAAAATTACGTATAACCTTTTTTGTTACGTCTTGATTACTTTAAAAATGAAGATGTTAGCGGCGTTTGAACTTTTGCCGTTTTTGAGGCGAAAATGACGAACATGACATCACTAAAACGTCAATTTCTCAAAAATTTTCCGACGGATTTTGCTCAAATTTTCAGGGAACGTGTCAAATTGATGTAAGAAAAGGTACTGAAAGTTTGGCGGCGCTGCGCGCCGCCGTTTTTGAGATATCGCAAAAATTCGCGAGGGGGGGGGTAAAATTTACCCCCCCCCAGCCCCGCGCGGGTTAAGCGGGGAAGGGACTAAATTAACTTTCCTCAAGTGCTCAGATATGTACTGTGCAATTACACCGCTAACGGTGTTAATATTTTTCTGTGTGTATCCTTCCTGACAGAAGCTATTCAAAAGGTACGGTCTCAATAAATTATCTAATTTACGATAGCTCCATAGTAATTGATTACGAGCGAGCGAGCGCAGCGAGCGAAGCGAAGTCTTTTCAATATAAGGGAAAAATCTCAGTATGAGCGGCCCGGCCCGGCCCGGCCTGTAACGCTTTTGAGAGGTTTATATCTCAGCAACCGCTGGACCGATTGCCCTGCGGTCTTTTTTGCTGGGTAGCCCCATCCCTTCTACCCCGTAATTGACTACTTTTGATACATCTCAGTGACCGTCCGTCGTGGCTCGTGCAGTGACGTACCCAAGGGGGGGGCCACGGGGGCCATGGCCCCCTCCTGAGCGCCGAAGGCGCTCAGGGGGCCCCTCAGGCCCCGGTATATTTTTTCCATACACTGGATAAAACGTCTTTTACTAGGAAGAAAAATGATATCTAAGTTTCATTTATGTGCCCCTGGTTACCCGAGGGGCCCCTGGTGACCCGATGGGCCCCTGCAGTCATCCGAAGGCCCCCGGTTTCCTGGGCCCCTGGTCGCCTAGGGGGCCCCTGGTAGCCGGGGCCTGGTCGCATGAGGGCCCCTGGTTGCCTGGGGGCCCTGGTCGCCTGGGCGGCCTGGGGGCCCCCGGGTGACCTAAGGGCCCCTTCGGAAGCAGGTGGCCCCCTCCTGGGCGAAATCCTGGGTACGTGCCTGGGCTCGTGCCACGTGAAAAGTCAAGGGTGTTCAAGCAGTTTTGCAAAAGTAGTGATTTTGAGAGGCCCATATCTCAGCAGCGGCTTGAGCGATTGTCTTGCGGTAATTTTTATAGGGTAGCTGCATCCCTTCTACCAAAGGTCGGATACTCTTGATCTATGTGAGTGACCCCCAGTGCACGTGCAAAATACAACAATAAGAGGTGTCAAATTTGTTCCCATTTCAATAACTCGGTAATTACTGAGGCGATTTCGCTGAAACTTGGCATACAGGTAGGCACCTACCAGGCAATGCATTCCCATGTGTTGCGGTTAGGGTGCTACTGCACGTGCGCACGTGCAGGGGGCGCTTCCAGATCTCGAGAACGGCTGGGCCGATTGCGCTCAAATTTGGTACACGGTTGGGGACCGGTTAGGAGGGTGCCGTGCAAAAGTCAGTTTGGACCCCGTTTGCACGTGCGCACGTGCAGAATGCCGCTTCCAGATCTCAGGAACGGCTGGGCTGATTGCGTTCAAATTTGGCACACCGCTAGCGACCGGTTAGAAGGGTGCTTTGCACAAGTCCGTTGGAAGTACCCTCTCGCCCTTCCGCACGTGCAGGGCTCACTATCTCGCTCGCTCGTCCTTCGCCCAAAAGGCGTTTTACTGGTATCTAAACAACAAAAATAAACACACGAGTCGCAATTCCATGGTACACTTTGTGTAACAAACTGGTTACCTGTAACCAATGTGGTCATTCACTAACCGCGTATTATCACTATCACGTTCCGCCTTCCGAGCAGTGACATGTCGACGTCCACGGAGACAGCTAACCCGGGACCCGTCGCGCCGAATGAATACTGAATACGACCTAATGAAATGGAGTCGGCCGTCCTCCGGTACTCAGTTTGTCGTTAGGGGGCACTATGTTGACTGGTGAGGCGGTACGGGGCGGAAAATTAGCGCATGAATAACTCACAGGTGATTCAGTTCACGACCCACGGCCTGGACAGTTGCCAGAAGTCACCAGCGATGCGAAGGCTGCCGCCTGGTGACAGTCGCGGGGCTAGAGGTCACTGAATGGTTAGAGGTCAGGTCAGGCTGACAAGTCCTGGCTGAGTCATCTTGAGTCAGGTCAGGTCTGGTCAGATCAGGTCGGATCAGGTCGGGTCAAGGAAACAAGGGAGTTCACGGGGACGGAGAAGCCAGAGATGTGTTACATCCCCTCCGCCCCTTCAGGAAGGTCTATCTTGTTTATTAGCGTATTATTGCGATTATCAATATTTAAGGTGATTTATTTTAATGATTATTCTTTTTGATTATTTTGTAGCCAAACATGCTTACAACTTCTTGCTGAACACCTTTACTCAAAGAATGCTGTTGATGACTGTTGGCGCCGTTGCAGCCAAATCAGTTGCCGTTACCTCTCGCCCTATCCAGGCGCCACCTCCACCGTCGCCTAGCGCCGTCGCTTTTTGTCCTACAGAACGCACATCGACTGCGCACTGATCCGTGCGACAACACGTCGGCGCAGTCGGTGCAGCCTTGACTTTTTTTTCTAAACTCCTCGATGGGGACTGTTTTTGACCGTCTTTGTGCGGTCCGAGGTGCGGCTCGCTCTGTTGTGCCACGGTCACCGTCACACCATCACAATTCACAGGTCGATGTCACAGGTTCTACGTCACAGGGCTCTCTCACTGGGTTTTCTCTAGTGATGTCAGTTACAGAAAATCGTGATACCGATACCAAACCAAATACCAGCAATAGCCATAGGAAAATACCAAAAAACCAAACCAACTTGAGAAACTGAAGGAAATACCAATTTTGTCACGGATTCACAGCCTCTTTTACATTAGCGACGATTCACAATACCAGCAAAATACCAAATGCATTAGCCTTGAAATATCAAATACCAAGTTGGTATCGCTTTGGTATCGGTATACCAAAAAGTTGGTATCCGATGGACATTTCTAGTTCTCTCACAGGAGTGCTATCATAGAAGCTCCATCACAGGGTTCTCTCACATGAGCGCTGTTATGTGGGTGACCTCATAGACACAATGTCATAAAGCACTTTCACAATGACGTTATCATTGAGGGCTTTTTCATGGTATTCTACCACAGGACGTGGTCACAGGAGCGCTGTTATGTAAGCGACGTTAAAGTGAAGTTATCATAGAACACCTCTGTATTGTAAGCCGTCAAAGGGCGCCGTCACAGACCAGCCGAGAGCTCCGTGACGCTGTGACCTCGGCCCGCGGTCAGCGCTGTCGTCACAGCCGGGTCTGCGTGACGCCGTGGCGCTGTGACGTCGGCTCGGTCAGCGCTGTCGTCACAGCCGGGTCTGCGTGACGCCGTGGTCTGTGCGTGAGGTCCGGTCCGTGGGAGAGCCTGTGCAGATGTCACGGATGGCTGACCGCCACTTCAGGCAGGAGCGGCCATAGCCACTTTGCTCGTAGCGAAATGACATGCGAATTCACATAATGCTTTATGACTATTTCAAGAAGAGCAGCACTGCAGTGGTCTCTTATTTCAAAATATAGATTCACACAGGGCGCACATTATCAAATCACTCCTGCCCTCGAATTTGCTTGAAATTACACGCGTCGCTTGAAATTTCATATTCATCTTACCCCGGGATGTATGACGGGTCTGTCACCTCAAAGTCGTCCTATAAATACCCGAGGGTGAGCCCTGTGATGAACTCACCCTCGATGGCGTGATTGCACGGTGCGCGGTGCACCCATCTGACACAAGGTCACACGGTGACCGCTCTCCATCCCCGCCCGGGGGCAGACGTCAGGTGCTCGCCCGTCATCACAGCGGTGATACGGCTGACGCTTTATAAACTGCTTGTTATGCATGCTATCTGCAGATAGCATAACATTGCTGGCGGCGGGAGTGAGCAGAAACAGATGCCGCTGCTGACTCAGTAGGGTGGGGTGGGGTGGGAGGGGGAGGGTCACTCGCGGACAGGGTCACAGGATGTGACGGAATAGATAGGCTGGTGAGGCGATGGGGCGGGGCGGTAATGTGATGGAACGGAAGGATACTCATTGCTCATGCTGAGACCAACTCTGTGAATCATATTAGTTGCTAGGGAGGATGGCTAGCATTCCTTTCCAGTGAGAAAAGGTATTGGTTGAGATGTCTTCCCGTCTCCTCGCCCATCGCTCTCGGTACAAGTAGCCTGATAAGCTTGTCACCGTCAGCCAGCTTGAATCACTCTCACCCCTTCAGGTGACGGGAATTTAACGGCCCATGGCGGTTTCCGCTACCGGACTGGATGCATTTGCCTGAATCATAGAGTATGTCAGGCGGAGCAAAAAGATGCAAGCGGGAGTATTTTCCCCTTCCGCTGCCATTACCGGTACTTTTGTCATTCCTGCTACGAGCCCGGAATGAATAACGATGCCATGAGCTGTCCACCTCAAGGCATGCAGCTGCGACTGCGGTCGTTCCAGCTCCGTGGGTGTCACCCCGAGACTAGCGTTCTCTCTGCAGAGCACTCCAGTACAAACATTTCGTGAATGATGCCCCCCGTATCGCCACCGGACGAAGGCCCATATAAGGGCGGCTCTCTCGCTCCATGGGGGCGAGTCCCAGTACATAGTGCTGAGTGACGCCCGATTCTGGGCCAGCTCCGGGGTCGGTCGGTCACCATGTTTGGCCATTGATAGCCGGCGGGCTGCAAGGTCGTCACCCAGCTCGTCCGTGGTATTTATAGCGTGCGAGATGGCCCCGAAAGGGCCGACGATGAGTCACCGACGGCGGGACTGTTGTGTGTATTTACTCTGGCTCTTATGGATATATGTGGGTCATGATCTTACTGGTTGCAACCGTGCATGCTAAGAGTCTTGAGTGTAACGGAAATTAGTCACCAACCCGACAGCGGTACCAATCCATCTCAATGTGTAGCAGCGACTCTCTGATTTGCGTTATACTTGAAACAGGGTCTCCGCGTGCACTTTCCAACCCATGCTGCCACCTTCAATTCACGTCAGGCCGCTCTAATGCACCAAGACCGTAAGAACTTCCCTCCCCTCCTGATCGTCCCCTGCCCTGCTGTCAGCGCCAGCTCCCGCAGTCTCGGGGTGACACCAGCAAGGACGAGGACGGGGGGAGTGACGACGGACGACCGCCACCGGACTCTGCGGGTTTCCGGCACCCCTCACCTCAGGTCGCACCAGACACCGTGCACAGTTCGTCAATATTTGCACGACAACGCCGATATTTCCGGAGCGGAAGTGGTCGAACACTCCTTCGTGGCCGCCGGTTCCAGGCGCGATATATCGGGCAAACAAATAGGATCGGAGTCGGCATCGCTACTGGAATTCATGCAAACGTGACGATGGGAGCCGCGGAAGAAAATGGTTTGACTCTCGGAAACACATGCCAATTATCTTTTTAGCTAAGCGGGATTATGAAACAGTCTACGAGTATACCCGGTCTATAGTGGCAAAGTTGCACGTTTTGGTGAATTTCTAGGCATTCATGTCATCTGCTGAAGTACATATGGGTTGAAAAAGTTACACATAGTGGTCTTTGGACGATATGACGGTAGTCTGCTTCTGTATTTCTTGAAAACATATTGGAGGAGCTATGTTTGCTCATCGCAAGCTACATCAGCTCATGAGCTGCATGATTTGTAGATGGTATTGGCCACATTATCTTGGCTACATTTTATGCACATAATCAATCGCAAAACCGAAACCGAACGCTACATACCTATTGCTGAAAGCTGACATGGGGCCTGTCTTTCCATGTAACTGCATACAAGCAAAGACGGCTCAAATGCTGTTTCAAAACAATTCCATCCGTTTAAGGCCATATCGCTCAGTGCAACTTCAGCGCACGACGTCTGAGTCACTTTTGTAGCCTTGCAGCTCTGCGTTTGGTAGCAAACTTGTAAAACTTCAGCCGGGGTATGTCCAGCGTATTGGTGGATGGACTTGCTCCGAACCGTCACACTGAGCCGGCTAATCACACACATTTCCAGATATTTTCCCTCGCAAATGGCTCAGCGCGGTATTCAAACTTGTGTGCGCTATGCGTTCGGCAAACAGAGAGTGGGTCATTTATGAGCGCTATTGGATGGCCGGCTTGGCACCACGCTCGACCGCGCGCGACAGCAAATAAACACGCAATTTAAACGGGAAGTGTTTGCTTGCGGACTGGTGTGATGAATGAAAGCTGTGCCGACGCCGCGGCTAATCTTCCACCGGCATCTGGTGCGAATTCCCGGCCGCAAACGCACCCCATGGAATGCGCGGCTCCAATTTGCGGCTCGCGCGCCGCGAGATAAGACATCCGCGCGGCGCAAATTGCGCGTTGTCCTTTTGAGTCGAGGCGTGTGACGCGCCTGTGTGTGCTATCCGGGTGATCGGAGAAGCGCGAGACGGAGAAGAAGGATGGGAGGGAAGGAAGGGTTACCGGGGCGGTCACGACGCGAGTTCTTTCCTCAATTCGTCATTCACTGAGAGGAAGAGACGGGTGAGACAGACAGCGGGAGAATTGGTGGCAGCATAACTAAAAAGAGGACAGACAGTTTTGTAGACGAGAATAACAGAAGAATGTTCCCTTGAATGCATGACATGCAAGATGCTTATGCATGACTCCTGTAAGCTTCGGTTTTGAGAAGTGAACAAATATAGGTATTACACAGTTTTGCACACATTTTACGCGTACCTTTATCTGTTTACCCGAGGCATCAACGATCACCAATTTAACGTAGTCATACAAGAATGACTCTAATTAATCTAACTAATTAGTGAGGATAGTGTATACGGTGAAGTGTGACCGTTTGTGCTAATATTCGTCACCACACGTGCTCAATTGTCGGTTCCATACCGACCCCTCGGTGTCAATCCATTACTGGAAATACTACTAGGTCGTTAGTGACTTAATAAATGACCCAAACATACGCTCATCGTCATTTACTACCGTACACCAAATGGTCCTAAATGATAGAATATCCACATTCACCGGGGTGTGATCACATCCCCCTACTGCCCAGCCCTCTCCAGCTGCTCTAATTGGCACTTCAACAGGCGTGTCGTATGCAAAAGCGGACATATTTGGCATTCTGATCTAATCGCATCCTGTGAGAATAGGGCGTCTATTGATTGAGCGTGGTGTCCGTGGGAACGCGGGACCGTGAACGGACTCGGAGCGACTCTGGACTGTTCCGGGAGGCTTCAAGACGGCTCCGGGCGGCTCCGGGCGGGTTCAGCCAGCTCCGGGCAGGTTCCCACACCGGTCAGCCGTATCGCCGGCGATCTGGACCGCCTCCTGACCCGTCATTGCAGGGGGTGAGGCCGCCGCTCCCCGCTACCGGAGGGCTCCGCTCTCCGGTCGGACCATCAGCTCGTGCACGGCTGACCGTGGAGTCCAGTCACTGTCCGGTGAACTCAGAGAGTGAGTGACTCATGCCTGCAGCTGGCGCCCGGTGGGAGCTGTCACCTAGGTGTCATGGCGGCGTTTGGTTATCTTATTTAGGAAGGCGAGCTCAATGTTCCTTCCGTCGGTGACCCAAGATATGTGAATCCACGGGGGCGTTGGCTGGGGCTGTATGCGTCTTTACGTGAGCTTGAGTCATAACCGACGCATATGCGCATCTCGTAAAATATGAGATGGTCGTAAATGAGGTATGCATCTGGTGGCTAGTAGTCGTTTTGTTCAAACAACTTGAGAGTTCACGACTTTCACACACTTCAGAACTGTATTTACCAGGACACTTAGCATATATCTGGTCCATGACTCTGGTGGATTTAGATGTAGATAATCTTCATAGCCTTTTTAGGGGTAATGGACTGTTGCATGTCTGCACCCTATCGACCCCGACAATGTCTTTAAGCCATTGGGTCGTTCGTCAGCAGCGTTCTGCAGCCAGTGCAACTACAAGACGTGGAGACAGGCGATAACATGCTAGACGGGAGTGAGTGGCATCTTCCCAAGAGCGCCGTGTCTCATACCTGAACTGCGGTGGACTCATTTGTGACTTTAACACTCATGCAGGCTGCCATCAGCCCTGGGGACCGGTGTTAGCGGTATATTAGGCGGCGTGAAATCGGCCATCGGGCCCGGTCACGGCAGTAACGACTCTCCAACTGCAGCCGATACCATCCGAGCGGGCTCTAACCGGCCGGTCGTGAGCGTCCGTAATGGTCGTCTCCACTCAACCGTGCACGGTCGGACGGCGCGCCCGGGCCCCGGGTGCCAAATCACATCTGCGGCCCGCCGCGCCACCGGGCGCCGGCCAGTCTGCGTGCTTTATCACCGAGTATGACAGTCATAGGCGGCTAGCGGGCGCCGCGCCCCGAGGACAGGCGATTGTCCGCGGCAGTTAGCCGGCCAGTCGGTAATACTGTGGCTGCAGATTAGGTTGTTTTGCGACACATGGGACCGGGTAAATAACAAACAGGCCCAGAGCCGGTCCGGCGGCACCGCCCCGCGGCTCGTGTGGGGCACAGCACGCGTCATGGGCCGCGAAAACAAATGGTCCGATAGCCCATCAGCGCGGCTGGCCGGCACGAAATCGGCGCGCGCGTGCGCCGTTCCTGCCGCCGGCGGTGTCACCGCGCCACGAACGCCGCCGCCGGCACGTGCGCCACGATTGTGCCGAGATGGTATCGGCGGTGGTGTCACGAAAGGGTGTGCCGCGCCGCCACCATCGCGCCGGCAGCTGGTGGACTGGTGACGTCAGGGAGGTCGACACTCAGCCCCAGCGGCGGGCAGCTGCAGGCCTGACCCGACCCCCTGTCCCGCGGGCCGGGCCGGGCCGGCCCCTGGCGACACCGCCGATAACACTGACGAAATCCTCCACATGATTACAGTTCCGCGAAGCTCGCTGGATTGACGTGGCGGGAACAACACACGGCAACCGGCTATTAAAAGTTTCCGAGGGCTCCGGTTAAGCTGCGACGGGTGTTTGTAATCGGTCAGGCTCAGGAGCTCTTGGTGAAGCCCGTGACGAATTGTTACCACCCGGCTCGACGATAGAATCACGCTACGATTGAGCTGCCGTGATGGAGCTGCCGTGCTGCTCTTGGTAGGACCACCCTAGTGGCAAGTAGCCTGAGACATGAAGATCAAGGAACCATGTCGTACCAAAACGAAAAATGGTCCGTGAATTGATATCGGCTCTCCTCTCTAGCATGATGACGGTCTTATACCTCACAACAGAGCTTACCTTCACGGAAAAGCGATTTGTTGTGATACTGTCCGGCTTGAACCACACAATAACGCTTCTGGAAAGCGTTGATAGCCATCTGCCTTTTCCCGCGCCCTGTAGTTACATTGTATACGTGTCTGACCGGACCTCCTGCCCCCAGATTAGCAGATGTCCGTGCTGGCACCGCCGGCTGCAAAATAACGAACGGCCAGGTACCGCTATCCTGTTGCACCACATATCACAGACCTTGACGACATTCGAGCCAAGTTTCCGCGACCACGCCGCCGTGAAAGTCCTTCTCTCCTTGCCCCGATGCATCGACACAATAGTCCGTCCCGCGGGGCCGATTTTGTCAGGGCCAAATTCTCCGCCACATGGCGCAGTGCAGGGCTGAAGTCGGCCCGCTGCCGTTAGGTTCGTGTGTTGCGGACTGCGGCTGGCCTCTGAGCCGACCTGAGTCATATCGACTGAGATCGGAGTGCAGAGGTGTGGGCAGTCCGCAGCCGGCGACAGAACCACCGGAAATCCGACGACCGGCACGGGAACTCGCTCCAACTCGGGCCGAAAACTCGTCCCAGCGCCCAGCCTCGTGTACCGGCGGTGTCTCTGGTGGTAAAAATAGACCGCGGACGATGGTATCGGGACGGCGGATCGGTACTTGCCGGCTCTTAACGCCAACGATGACCCTGAGGTGAATTAATTGATGGGACTTGAGGCCTGCTGGTGCGTGTGATTCTTGTGCTTACCGAGGAAGAAGTAACAGATAAATCCAAACCTATAGTGACGCAGATTGAGCAGCATTTTCAGTTTACACAATTCGCTTGCAAGTTACAATGCGTTTGTGAGACTTTAGTCAGGATTGCATTATAGTAAGTCTTAGATTCCGTTGGTAAATTTTCTTAGTTATAAATATCCCAAAGTTATGCCCGAGGAGTGTGTCGTCAATCCATGTGCTATTCAGCTGAATTGGAGAGTGCATTGAACTGTTTGTGAGCATATGCATCTTCTACCCGCCGATGATATTTCTACTTTTCGCTTATCGAAACTGAATGCCCTATTCAATATTCCCAGCGATACCTAACAGTGATTTCGACGATGTGCTGTATTTTTGTATCATCTGTTCTCGATTTACAAAGAAACCGTTTTAAAATTCATAGAAATTAATTCAGAGGAGTAGCGTGGCGCCGGTAATTCAATCTCACTGGTTACACGCCTTACAGTATGGGATTTGGGATTTAGGGTGTCGGCCCGTTTCCATGGCAACACACCAGTAAATTGGCCATCATGTGGGGTCTCGCTGAATGCTGTTGAAATCGAGAATCGCTGGAAAGGGTGGCTGCGAGTGAGCAACAGTTGGTCTCAATGGCCTGTCGCGCCGGGAGTAGGGTGCCCCAATCCCGCGCCCCGTGCGCCGCGCGTGCTCCTTTTGAGGCTGCACCAGCTGTCCCCCTGGGCGACCCCGTCGAACATCGATCGGGGCCGATCACTGGGGGCGACTCAGCTGCCGTCCCCGGACCGGCGAGTGGCCGTGACTGCCCCGAATAATATCGGCAAATTTCACAGCCGAGCGTGATGGATCGAATTCGGAACGGGATGGGCTTACGTGGGGATGACTCAGCGTGTCATTTATCATGTTTTGAGAACAATGTCAGTGTGGTGGGGTGAAGCTTTAGTGTGCGTGCGGCGTTCATATGGCCAATCAAAGCACTCTGACCTTGATATTTTCTGACAAACTGACGGCTCTCATTTTTTAACGGCGCTTTTATAAGGATACGAACAGTGGCTCCAACGGCGCACACCAAAGTCGAAAACACAGAAGTCGAACCAGTTGGCCACTTGCGTCAATATTTCGCTTGTATTTAAATCGATAATGCGGCAGCACAGTTTGTAAAACGACTAACGTGCGCGTAAGCACACACAGATGTCCGCATTTTGTAAGCAGATGCCATGGCATCTGCAAATAGCAAATAGCAAATAATAAAATAAATAGCAAATAGCTGCAGCTATTTGCTTGCACACTCCTCCTCCCATTATATGATCCAAAGCGAACGCGGCACAACTGTAAGAACATTTATCGGCACTCCTGTTTAGGTAAGTGCGTGTTGGCATAACTACTGATACACATCTACATAGCGATTGATAAAAACAGCTTTATTTGCTTAAGTGGCAACCGATTGATGGGGCTGCAGATGAACGATTTTATGGTTCACTCATCAAAGAATGGGTTCAAATGGATTTTCTTTCAATCAATATATTATTTATAAACTTCCAAGTGCACGACACCAAACGCACCCAAGTTCTCAGATTTATCGGTTAAACCAATTCAAGTTGATAAAATCGTTAAATCTATCTACCGAATTTGAAACAAATGGACAACCAACTTTGCTAAAAGTAGCCCTTTGGGTAGAAGTGATGCAGCGCCCCGCAGCGGCTCTCATCCACTGTGAAATATTCTAAATGAACATGTTGTTCAGGGGGAGGCTGGGTCACATCAGGACTAATCCCGTCCCAACACCGGCTCATCCGCAAACCTCACATGGCGCCTGCATTCCTCTGCTGTCCGCTGCAGCGGCGCTTCCGGCCGAACCGCGGTGATCCGGTCGGCTCAGCTGCTGCCCCCCCCCCCCCGCCCCCTGGTTCCACCTCACCCCCACCCCGCCGCCCCCAGCATCTAGCAGCACCTGCTCCGAGAGTCGACCTATGGCTGATTGCAGTGGTGGTGCGGCCTTCTGCGGCTGCTCGCTGTCGGCGGGATTCGCCAGTATCTCATGTAGCACACCTTGACTGGTATCGACCGAAGAGCACCCGGCGTTTGAACAGGGAAGCGGCGATTGGCAAGGCCAGTCTCATAAAACCCGCCTGTCTGCACCTTGTCTGTGGCCCGTCTGTGTCCCGCCTGTGACACGTATATGACCCATCAGTGTTCCCTATGTGACCCGTATGTGACCCGTACGTGACCTGCATTGACCCGTCTATGACCCGTCTGTGACCCGTCTGTGTCCCGTATGTGACACGTATTGACTCGTATGTGACCCGTGCGTGACCTGTATGTGATCCGACTATGACCCGTCTATGGTCCGTCTATGACCGGTCTGTGTCCCGTCTGTGACCCGTCTCTCTCCCATCCATGACCCGTTCCTGACCCATCCGCGACCGCGCGTCAGCCGGCGCCGCCGAGGCGTCTGCCGCGGTCGGTGGCCGCACCGTCCGGCTGTGCACCGTGCACGTGCACACGGCGCCGGCACGTGCTCAGCCCCCGGCAGCGGTGCGGCGACGTGTCGCGGTGCCGCGCCGCTGCAATCGTGACCTGCATGATCAGCGCGGCAGCGGCTACCGGACTTTAGCACGGTGACGCGCAGAAGCGGCGCGAGGGCCGGCCGAGGGGCGCCCGCCGGTCACCGGCCAGCTGATGGCCGGGCGAGGCCACTGCTGCTGTCATAGGGGGGAAGTCACTGCCACCCACTAGCGCCGCTTCCTGGTCACAGAGTTACGAGCCGCTTTATGAGTTAGAAAGGGAAGAGCTCAATAGAGTTATTTTTAGTTAGAGACCAGGTGCTGGGGTTGATGTTAATAACACTTGAAGTGCGAACAGGCTTTGCTGGCTCGCGGAGGCCTTCAAACGAGTGGCGTCAAGATGTCTTCAGCTCTCGGCTGTCCTGGTGGAGGGCCGTTCCAAATACCGGGATACCCCGCACTGTCAAACACGATCAGCGCCAGCTGTCGGTCGCGGAGCCGCAGCCGCCGCCCGCCGGCGGTATTTTCGGGGCTGGCCCGCCGCGCTCTGCTCTCCCAGAGGTGCCGTCTCCGCCGCGTCTGGGCCGACACATAGGTGCGTTAGTCCGTCGGAGCTGACGGACGGACGAAGTACGCGCGCTGTCGTCGGGTGTGTTGCAACCCTGCGATCCGGGGAGCTGCTTCATTGACGCGCTGCACTCAGAGGATGATGAATGGCTTAGGAAGGATGGAGATGAACGCGGCACCGACCGGCCGAGTGAGGCGGGTCTGGATGAACGAGACCGGACAGACGCGGTGGTGCAACACGCCGACCGACACAACGGGGCTGTGTACGAGGGAGAGAGAGAGAGAGAGAGAGAGAGAGAGAGAGAGAGAGAGAGAGAGAGAGAGAGAGAGAGAGAGAGAGAGAGAGAGAGAGAGAGAGAGAGAGAGAGAGAGAGAGAGAATGAAGAGAAACAGAGAAGAGGGCAGAGAGAAAGAAGGATACGGCTATATCATTTTTTCATCTTTATTCGTGATATTTATGATCTACATTCTGTAGAGCCGCAGAGGTTGCGAGAAAAGAATTAAGGATTCGCAATTAGTGCCAATTTAGGATCCCAATAACCCGCATTTTTATATGTTTCGCCATGTTTTACATTTAACAAATTTAACATACATGTCAAATAATACGAGGGGCGTTCAAAAAGTTCTCGGCCCAACCATGAAGGAGTTGGAATTTCGGCCTGCAACGCGGTGTGTTCAATGATGTGTTATTGGGATGTCCACTTACGTGGCCATTAGCCAATCTGCCCTGTGATTGGTTCAGGCTGCTAATTAATCGTAGCATAGTTTGCTATTCCCGGTCAGAATGGGCGACGCCCAGAAGAGAACAGTGATTTGGTTCATGTATTGCAGAAAAATGCACCAAACGTTATTCACGAAAAGCTAGTGCCAACACATGTTGAGGTTTGTCTTTCTTACAGTAGCGTCAAAAAGTGGGTATCTCTGTTCAATTTTGGTCAACAGATCATTAATGGTCACCCCCGCAGTGGCCAGCCATCAACAGCATTGACTCAAGAAAATATGAAAAATAAGCACTTCTTTGTTAAAAATGACAAATGTTATGGTCTGAAACAACGCAGCAGAAGCGGAGTTGTCTATCAGATTCCTCAAAGTCATTCTTCGACAGCGTATTAATATGTTTAAGATCTCTGCAAGATGCATCCCCCGTGTGCTGACTCCAGAGAGAAGGCAAACTCGAAAGGAGGCGTAACGCGAAAATTTTGGCCCCTATATCGAAGATCCAAAAGAGTTCATTGAACTACTTGTTACCGTGGAGGGATTGTGGGTGTCATACATTGACCCTCAGGGCGTGACCGAGTTGCACAAGTGGAAGCACACTGAGTAAAGGTCACCAAATGTGTGCGACGTGTTTAAGTCAGACGGCAAGGTGACAGTGGTTGCATTTTTGGATGATGGCGGGGCTCTGTTCGTCAACTTTCTAAAACAGGGGCGCACAATTAATGATGAATGCTACACCTCCCTTCGATAACAGTAGCGAGCAGCAGATATCAAGGAGAGACTAGGGAAGCTGACTAAAAGTGTGCGCCTGATCCAGGGCCACGCACCAGCACACATGAGCAGGGTGACGATCAGCGAAGCAGCGAGCTGTGGCTTCGAGTTGCTGTCACAGCCACTTTTTTCTCCGTACCTTGCACCCTCAGGTTGCCACCTCTTCCCCAACATAAGGAAATTGCTTAGCTGTGGCAACTTCGCTGGCAGCAAGGAGACAAAAGCAGCCGTCTTGGACGTGCCAGATGCGTCCAAAACCCATTTGGCTATGGAGACCCAGGGGCCTCTCGCGAAGCGCTGCGCGAAATATTTTTGTCTTAACGCTGGTTATTTGACTAAATGAGCATTTTTGGTCTAATAAGTCGACATCGTATCTCTGCTCCTTCATGGTCGGGCCGAGAACTTTTTGAACGCCCCTCGTATGTGCCAGTTGTAGTTGAAATATGACAGCCGTATGATTCTAATATGCCAATGAAGTATGATATATCGTGAAGTTTGAACATGCATAAGGACAGTTCACGCAGTAGTCGATGGTGTCCAAGAGACAAACGACCAGCCAGCCGCATAAATAACACATCAGCATATGTTATACGGGTACAGAATGTAAAACATTGCACCAAACGTGTAGGGCTTCTGGCGAACGGTGCGATTATGATAAATGTGCAACTGTCCTGGATGAACATGGATAGCATGGGACATGACTTTCGATATCCCGCCTTGCGAAAAATCATAAATGATGGAATATCTAGCTCCAAGATCCAGCTTTAGCTCAGCCGAATAGGATATTCAGCCCCCGCGTTGTCAGCAGGGTTGTATACCAATCAAGTCGATTGAATTGATTGATTTGTTTCAACGCGTATTTTGAGTTGATTGGATTGAGTCGATTGACTTTTCGAGATGACTGGTTGACTGACTCGTTTGACTTTAGCGACTGGTTGACTGATTTGATTCCCGAAAATTAGAGTGACTCGTATGATTGAGTCGATTGAATGGAAAGTTCAAATAAGTTTTAGTTGACGAAAAATAATGACACCAATTGATGACATCAAAGATCACAAAACTACACTGAAAACTGCTTGTCATCACAAGTGCAATATGGGGTAGATGGCCAAATAAAGAACAGGGCCTAAACATTAACAGCCAACTTTGACTTTCAACTGCAATAACTGCTCCAATCCTGGTGATAGAACCTGGCGATGCACCTACCTACCTTTCTGCACTCAGCAGGAAACGTTTTTTTTTTAATCCAGATGATAAAGTGCAAGGCCCTATATACTAATAAAGTGTGATTAATTAATAATTCACATCTCCACATCTCCTCAGAAACAACCCACTGAACTCTATAAATATCTGAAACCCCTACAAAAATAACTGAAACAAAAGCGCCGTTTTCGTCTCGCTAATTACGTTTGCGTACCTAATTAATAGTTGATTTGCTGCATTGTTTAATTTGCAGCAGAACGTTTGTTGATCCTTTTCTCCTGAGAGCCTAAGCATAACATATTTAATATATTTCATTTTCCTTAAAATATTTTACCGAATATTATTAAGTGGTTTTATTTCAAATGAAATAATAATGAAAACGAATTTGGTGTTGTACAACCGATTTATTTTATAATGATCTACCATACTGCATGATAATCAATGACGTCATCTTACCAAAATATCAGAAGACGTAGAATAAGGATTTATAAAAGCTTAGCATACTTATTGGCAAAACGTTTTCATTATGTTCCTACTTCCTTTGTCCTTAACTTATCCTGTGGTTCCAGAGTCCCTGTCCTCTCCATTTCCTTTTAAATATATTTTTAATCCTCATCCCTATCCCCCGGTCCTAACAGTTTCAAATTGTATTGCAATAAAATGTTTTGAATTCTTCACATAGGTACCTAACATTGACATGCCACGTCCAGAGTCGTGGACAGCTAAATACTTCAAATCTCTTCCTTCCCAATCTGACAACATCCCACGTCTCAAATGCACATTGTGTGGAAAGATTTTTCAGGCTGCCCGTCAGTCTCTGTCTAACCGAAACCGTCACATGCACAATGCAATGCAGGTAAGATATTTATTCTATTTCCCTATGGTTAATATGTTATTGATGCATATTATCCATTAAAATAGACATGGTGTAGGGTAAATGGCCAAATCACGAACACTGCCAAAATCCGAGCAGCCAACTTTCAACTGCAATATCTGATATTTAGTGTAAATGGAGTTGGAATATGGCCAAAATTAAATTGACAGCTTTTAGGTGAAAGGTGGTGATTTGGGTTAAGGGGCGAGTCAACTACTGGGTTATTTTGCACCCATTAAATGAAACTTCTGCTCCAATTCTACCCATTGAACCTCAATATCATGATCCACCTGTCCATCACTAGGTATCCTTCCTTATTACATAGAAACTTTGAATGGCATGGCAATTTATAATTTTAAATGACAATATTTTTATGTTTCTTCTGTAGGTAGGTAGGTACACCAGACTGCTATGGACACTTTTCCAAGTTGGTGGGGCAAAAAACCTAATGTATGTCTTGGTTTGAGTCGTTTGATTGAGTTGATTGATTCCTTTCATTGTCGCGTTTGAGTCGATTGAATCAATTCCCGAAAACTGCTCTGACTTGATTGATTTGATTGGTTTCCCAAATTTGTCGTGATTGAATTGATTGCTATTGATTGAGTCGTATACAACCCTGGTTGTCAGTGACTATCACACCTAGGCATGTCGGGATCCTCATTTTGACAGCTCACTTGCTAGCGCTCTCGGCTTTTGGCACGCATGACGCATCGCTTCTTTGGCCGGCCGGACATCAGTCACTCCTGCACGAATGTGGCAGTTTCAGCAAGCATCGGATAAGTGTGGTGGTTACATTGACACGTCATAGTGGCAGGGACAGCTAGCACTGAGGTCGCAGCGTGCACGTCTGCCGCCGCCCACCCTTTCGTCCGTCCGTCCGTCCGTCCGTCCGTCCGTCCGTCCGTCCGTCCGTCCGTCCGTTTATGATTCTATTCACCGGACCGGCTAGCTGATCGTGAGTGGTGCGTTCCACCCGAATACCGTTATGGATCCCGTATGAAGCGCAGTCTGTACCCCCCCCCCCCCTCCCCCCACAATCCCTAACCCTCCCTCTCTCATCTGCGGTGCACGAACGGTACGGCGGGGTATGTGCACTATTGTGCAATGCACAAACCGGGTTCAGCCTCGGAGTGTTCCGCTATAGTCACTGTGGCATGTGTCATTTCTCTGGTCGGGGTTTCCTGTAGTTAAGGCATGTGGTGGGTAGGGCACAGAGTGGCGGTTGACGGGAATAGGTCGGGAGTATCGGTAACTACCCATAATGGAGGCATGCAGATTTAATGGGTGGTGAAATTTATTCACGCGCGTAGCTTTCTTTGCCAAATGATGACCAAACTCAAGGCGAATTGTGTCCTGAGTTCTGAAATCAAATCGTGCGTTCCACCGTTTGCATTCATTGCTTGAACTCTGCGTCGACAAAGGTCACATGCCGTTGTTAACTGCTGCAATAAAGTATTGACACTCCCGACGAAACAGCGTGTGTGACAATCTACAGAGGAGCTGCTTCAGGATCAAACCTCATTACTTTTTACCGGTATGTTTGTGTCCAACATCGGTCCCGTTCCTACCCCGATATTGATTGCTCTCATCACGCACAGTCACGAATAAAAACCGCCCGTGCCAATCTGTCCGGCAGTCGGCAATTTTCGATGGTGGGTCGTCAAAAGTTCTGAATAAACCACGACAAAGCGATAGGCTGACTACGCAGCTTCTGTCTCGTCGACTTGGCCTGTCAATCGCAGAGACCAGCCGCCCGCTGTCGGTCCTCCCCCTGCCCTCCCTAGCCACCACGCAGCAGCTTTGTGTTCGAATAAGACTAATTGCGCTGAAAGTTATTAATTTGGTCTGTCGGTCGTCCAATTGTTTCTGATTTGTTCTTTGACGGCCGCAGCTCTGCCATCTGTCTGCTGATCGTTAGCTTAATGTTCGATTTATGGTAAATCCGACAAAATGGCCATTAAAATGTGGCTAACTACCTCCAATAACCTCGTCTACTGTTAAATGACGTGCACCTTCATTGACTATCTATTAACATGACTTATCTCACTATACGGACAATAAAACAATTGTAACACATCCAGTTGACCTGCTTTGCAACAAATGTGTTAAGGACTGTGTTCTTCATCCACCGAACAGGTATGACAGACGAAAACTGGAGGGTACTTATAGGTATAGGGCTGAGACAATACAAGCGGTCGCTAGGTTTGTTACGAATCACCAGAAATGAGCAGTATGGAGAGAAAATCGTATTCGAAAGGACTTGAATGTAGACGGTAAACAAATTGCGGCCCGCAGATATATGTATTAAGTTAACTAATACGCCATATGGAACAGGGTTTCTGAAATTTCGCTAGGCTAAACCATTCAACGCAGAAACTTCGCGGACATGCGAGCCCTTTAACCACATAACTTATCCATGTAGTAATACCGAAACGGTAACATTTTTATCGAACCGACAAAAATTTACAAGGCTCCATGAGGACTGAGGAGGGGGAAGGGTTGACAAGCTGTGCCGACCGGAACCGACCCAAATCGAGCCTGCCAGCCACCCGGGCACCCCTGAGAAATCATTCCAATTCCATACCGCGGCTCGATGGCCTTGCTCCGTCGACCGGGCGTCGCTGGGCCCTGCGCCGGAAACGTCGCACTTTCCGGGCGAGTTTCAGCGGTCGTCATGGCAACGGCTGGCCTGGGCCGTTATCAGAGGGTGTCAGAGCTGCTGTCTGCGACGAGCGGCGCCCGTGCAGTGCTCGGAGGGCGTTCCGCTGCCCCTGGACGGCGGCAGTGGTCTCTATCTGATCATATGGATCGAGCGGCCGAGTGAGAAAAGCGACGAGTTTAGTTGCGAGGCAGGCTGGACGGAAAGCTAGTGGGTGATCGTGATTTTTCACTTTCGGCTCTTATTTATTATTCAGTTAGATATGAACAGGTCGAAAAATTATGGACGTAATGGACAATTGGCTCATTATCGTCGGAATTTCATTTCTACATAACGTAAACGAGTGTCCTGTGTTTTCAAAAAAAGTATTCGTCATCTTTTTGCTCGTGATAACGAACAGTTTCAAACATTCATTAATTTGTAAGTCGGTTTTTGGGGCCGTTTGTTACGCATTCCATCTTTGTCTCGGTGTCTGTAAGTATATGTGTAGGTATGTGAGCGCGTGTGTGTGCGTACGCCACTCGGTCAGCGGAAGTGTCCGTTCTGCCCAGACCTCCGAGCCACGTGTGTGTGTCAGAGAGAGTGCCACTTTACCGGCGACTGCTATCGGAGCGCCGTATACGGCCCATAACCCGTGCGCAGCGCCATCATAAAGTGGCGCTTTATCGGCGCGTATGCGGCGACCGGCGGCGCGCAGTGCGTGGGCCGCCGCGCCAGGTCGGCCCGGGTCACCCAGAGGTCAGTGGCTCGGTGCCACCCGGGCCGTGGTCTGACGGGTACTGTGCAGTGTGCAGTTACACCTGCAGCCCGGTAAGCTGGGGAGACGAGTCTGCCACTGCCGCAGTCGAATGGACGCGGCAGAGCCACTATGCTGGGGGAGGAGAAGGCCGAACGACTGGAAGACCTCACTATTATTCTGGTCAATTATTTAGCTTATCCTAGACACCTGGATTAACATATATGGCTGTGCAGTGTGCATTATGTCAATATCAGCACCGATCAGGATCAGCTTACCGGCAAAACAGTTATGATCTATCACGACTTAGTTTCATTCCACTTTTCAATGTCACAAACTCCTGTCGTCATATTTCAGTGCCGTTCTGGGACCGATAAAACGGTCGGTCCTGTTCCAGCGATGACAGAGACATGAGCGTGGTGTGCCCATCGGCCATCGGTAGTTCATTTCTCACCCGCTCCCGGCTGATATACCCGTGCCTTGTAAACGGGCGATGTTCGCTCCGATATCGCCCCGATATCGCCCCGGTATCGCCCCGGTATCGCCCCGGTATCGCTGTCCGCACCGACCGGCGCCGACGCCGGCAGCGCCCACCTCCGCCCGAAGAATACCAAACAGGCTACCTGTCGCGCCGACTCCGTCCGTGTCTTGGAGTCATTTGTCTGCTCAGAGTGGACACGTGCCCCTCCGGTGGTACAGGACCTGACCCTGGACCGCTGGACAGGACCTGACCCGGCCGGCCGGTCCGGCGGCCCGCCTACCCAGCTCCAGAATACAGATAGCTGGCCCGAAATAACCCGATCCATCGCGGACGGGGCGATTGTTGGCCGACACGGGCCAGGTATCGGGCAGTGAGGACCGATGGGGCTCCGAGGTCACCAGACACGACCGGGCCCCGGCCCGTGACACCACCCGGCACGAGAAAAGGAGCTGGATATTTATTGAGACAGGTAGACACAGCATTTATCTGAGACTCAATGGTGAAACGACAGACATGAAACTACGTAACGGATAGACTGTCGTGTGCTTGATGTCGTAACCTGAACCAGAGGTCGCAGAGGACCTCACCCTCACGAACGCACCCCGGGAACCGCTGTTCGCTATACGAAACTCTGCGTGTTGCGACGCTGTCGGTGGTTCAACTCGTGGATTCATTTATCTTTCTTTGCGTCGGTACGGGCGGAGCAGGAAGACGCGGGGGAGCGGAGCGCGGGATGAAGCACAGCTGAGCCTCGATGGCGCCGCGTCTGATGGCAAACTCGGGCGGTTTTGCGGCGGTGTGGCGGTGTGCGGCGGTGGTGGCGCGATGGCTCGCTCATTGTGTAGATTGTTGGCAATCGATACGAGCCGGCTGGGCGCGGGGACGGCCTGCTGAGTACAGGGCCGGGGAGCGGGCTGGTTTGGACCGGTATAGAGGGTCGAGGAAAGAGGGGCTGACTTTGTTGATCGGTGTTGTGAGCGCAAACTGCGCGGCGAAGGTCCAGCACCGCTGGGCGGTATATGGGTCAGCGGAAAGGACGCCGATGATTATGCACTATGCAGGACGGAACTGACCTATGCTCATCTTCTCCAATTCCTGTAAAGGATGTCGCGCTCGAAAAATAATTCAACACTCATGTTGTATGCTGTCATTTACTACAGCCAAATGTCATTAGTTCCCTTTCCAGCAGCCCCACCGAGCGTGTCGGGCTGCCCCAGTGCAGCAGTAAGTCCCTCCCCTGCGGGCACCCTTGGCCGCGACCCTGGCCTCGGGCGTCCCAGTTTGTTCCGGTTCGGTAAGGGGAGGGGTGCAGGGTAGGGGACAACGCCAATCGGGGACCGGCGGGGCGGTCTCGATAAGGGCCGATCAGCCGGCTGCGGGGACCACAGTGGTCCCAGGGCTCCCGGTCGGGTCCGCGGGGGTCCGGGGTCCGCCGGCGTCCCCCCGTCCCCTTTCAGCGCCTGTCCTCCACGGCTCCCCTCCGTCCGTCAGTCAGTCCCCATACCCCAGCCGCATTCAGCTGAAAATAGCAGCCCCGCCGGGCCGGTCGCCGGGCTGGCCTCGCCGGCTCCATGAGGTATGAGCGGCGGTGAAACTGTGCAGGGACAGCGCATGAGCGACATCCTGCTCCTAATATAACGCGTCAGGAAGTTTTCCCAGTCTGTGAGGCAGTGTTTGTGGTTTGGAACACTGCCGGCAGAGGCAGTCGCCCAGAGACCAACCGCTCTGGTCCGATTGTGGCTGCTGCAGTCTGACATTGAATTGCGGCGCTCCCGGCAATAAATCGAGACAGCATGACTGTAAACGTCGGCAGGGTGTGTTCCAAGACCCCGGAGAATCCTCAGATACACCATGTAGCTGTCTGCAATGGCTCAGGAAGTCTGTTCTCGGCTGCACTCTTATCGTGAGCCTGTAGACAGTTTCTGGTCATTGAGCCGATACGCCCCCGGGTCGGTGGATGACGCGACTCTGCCCGGGCCAGAATGCAGCCGCGCGGAGCTGCAATGTTTGCAATGCGGCGTTCCGTGCCTGGCCCTCATTGTTCAGCCGCGATTGGGCCCGGCGGTGATGTCGGTCTCTCCATCCGGTGAGGTCAGAAGAGTGACATGCACTCCGGATGACAGAACGCTCAAGGTGACAGGTGGTCGGAATCGGAGGGATTCTTATAGACAAGGGATGCAGATGGATCGGCAGGCAAATAAACCATCGAGAGGAGGCCAGGCTGGCGCAAAGGTGGGCTACAGGATGAGCTCTTCGACGGGTCTGTCGATGATTGCCCGGGGTCATTTGTGACGTCATTGCTGCACCCAGCCTCTGGTCTCTCATTTTCTCACCACCACGCCCGCTGTGCAAACTCCCATGCCGCTCTACAAAGTTCCTTCCCTTCTTAGTGCGGGCTCCGCAGGCTGCAGCACTGAACTCTCAAAGTTTGATGACAATCATCTCTAAGATGGCCGTTTCAACAAATGTCCGGTAAATGGACCACTCGGCCTGCCAAATGTGTCCATTAGACATCACTGGTCATTAGCAGCGGGCAGCCGGCAGTGTCAGCGGTGGTAGTGACTAGTGGCGATTATAAACGATGACCGCTCGCCGAACTGAGCGGAGACGCAGGTCAGGCGGGGCGGGCGCGGGACTCAGCCAACTGGCCCCAAATCCATTAACGATCCATGGGTGGTGACCGGATCTGTAGGCAGATAATAACTGCTGCAGCAGTTAGTCGATGGGCATGCCAACTAGACGTTTTTTTTTTTCCTCAAAAAAGGTTGGGCTGGCCTGCAGTGGCTGGTCAGACTGTCATTCGGACCTGCAGTGACTGATCAGCCGGCCATATGAACTTGCAATGACTAGCCAACCCGAACAGTCAAAGGAGGGACTTGCAGTGACCAGTCAGACGACCAGATGGAACTGAAGTGGCTGGTCAAACGGAACTGCTGTAGCCTGTAGGACCTAAATATCCACCGAAATATTCACCAAATCTCTGCAATGTGCACAATGCACATGGACTGAGCGGGCGGCACGTGAGCCCTCCCCACCCCCGGCCCGTCCGCGGCGGTTGACTGTTGAGCGCTGACCTTGCTGAAAGGTGGCGGCAGCCGGCAGCCAGCGGCCGGTTCATGGTCGTCACCGGGCGTCCACCGACAGCCAGACATACAGACAGCTCCGCCGTGCAGCTGCCGCAGCCCCCGGCACGGCGCGGCCGGCGGCAGCTGCGCCAGCCGTCACAGACACTGCTGTATACGGACCACACCAGGTGGGGGCCGCAGGTTTTGGGCGAGGACCCCAACGGCACGCCAGGAGGGCTGCTGGAGACCAGTTTCAGTAGGCTGTGGTACAGCGTTCAAATCAAGAGAGCAGAAACAAAGCTATGGCAACAATGCAACACGAAAACCCACAATTTAACCCAATTCACCACGCCAAAACAATGGGGCCGATATCATCCTTTGTGACAAGGCGATCAGCGATGGCCTTGAGTCAATAAAACCGAGCGAGGTCAAGCGCTATTATATAATGTAATATTGTCTCCGATACATGTTGTAGAACTCGTCTATGGTTGACTGTTCAAAGTTGAAGAATCAAACTTTGGTTTTATATGGTTGCCTTCGCCCATAAAGAAGAGGCGATCAGTCGCCATCATAGCGAATGTTACAATAACAAAAATAAAATATCCTCCGCAAATCACACGTCAACTTTTACTTTGAATCATATAATCTACATAATCTTTTCCGGGTCGGTGTGGACTTTCGTGGAACCCAGAGTGGAATGGAGAGGATTAAGGTGAACCGGGAGTGGACCGTTTGGATCAAAGTGGACCTTGGTGGACTGGGGTGGATAAGAATGGACAGAGGTGGACGGGGCTGGACCATGGTTCCTGAGTGGACCGCGGACCGGCGCCGTCTCACCCTAACGGTCTCCGTTTGCACAGAGACCGACCGTCCACTAACGGTGATGAGCCGGCAGCGACCACCGAGCCGCCGTGACACCGATGGCCATCACACCCAGCAACAAGGCGGCGTCACACAGCCGGACGGACCGTCACGCCGAGCCGTGACCGTCCGTGACGGTCGTGACGCCGCTGTGACCCGGCCGGTTGGCAGATCAGGATGGTCTGAAAACACGTCGGTGACGGCGCAACGGTGAGCTGTGAATGCACTGCTGATACGATATTGTCAATTGACAGAATCCAGCAGCGATAGTAGAAGACAGAAGTTAAAATAAAAAACAATGATTTTCTTCCTTTCATAACATTTCAAAAAGAAATCTGGAACTCCATGCACGATAAACATAAAACAACATAAGTTAACGGGTTTCATGTTATTATTTTATCTGGATTGGTCGTCCCGTACCTAATTTACCTGCAGCTGCATTAGTTACATATCCAAAAGGTAAAATAACTGTCCGCACTGCTTTACTGCCTTGCTCCAAGACTATAGCATTCAGCAATTCTGCATGACTGTCATGCGGGTCTGCCAGCGTCCCCCTAGCTATTCAGCGATTGGAGTGGTCACTCTGCCCGTCCACGGCCTGCCGCAGTCCGGGACCGTCACCCACTCTCTCTGTCACACACTGACACACACTGTCACGCACACGTTAGGTCGTGCAACTCACGAACGCGTCACGCACTGGGCAGTTCACACCCTTTCTGAGCGAGAGAAGCTGTCGGAGCTGCAGAAAGCGAGCTTCAAAGCTCACCACGTGCAGAGCGAGGGTTGGCTCAGAGCCAAACAGCCCTATTCAACGGCTGCGACCCAGGGGGAGAGGGGTGGGAGGAAGGGGAGAGGGCGGAGGGACGGAGAGAGGGTGGAGGGAAGGGCGGAGCGAGGGCACAAGGCGACGCGCAGCGACCGGGATCAATAGAGGGTGGGTGGCAGGCCCGGCTAACCCACTTCGACAAGGCTGGGTGGAGGAGAAAGAGCAGGGGGCGAGGATACAAAGAGAAGGAGAGGAAGGGATAAGGCAGAGAGCGTGAGTGATGAAAGAAAGAGAGATAAAATTAGAAGAAGGATAGGAGTGAAAGAACGCGTCAGATGCTGACGCTTTTCTATCAATGATTAGGCTGGGTTAGGTCAATTCCTTAGAAGGTCGAGAGGACGGTTATGGTAGCATACGTGGTAAGTTCAACTGCACCAAACATCACTATCGACACCATCCGACCCTCCTCATGAGTGCCAGAGGCGGCGTTAGGTCGCCGACCTCGTCTGACGGACGCCTGCCATTGTGCGGACGGACAGCTGACGCCGGGCGTGGGACCGGCGTCAGAGGCACGTGACCCCCCCCCCTAACCCCCCTACAGACGGCAGGTGACCGGCGGGTGAGTCACTCCGTTCACGTCACCCGAGCAGGATCAGCCGGCCGGCCCCGAGACATCGGCCACGGCCTGCACTCGGCACGGCACGCGACATGTGACTCCTGACTGGGATGCCTCCTTTATTGGGCTGTAAATAAGCAGCTGGGGCGGCGCGGAGCCGACGGACCTCGTTCATTACCGACCAGCCGGCCGGTCGCGGCGGTCCGAGTCTGTGTGTAAACACGGAGCTGGGTGGTCGCGGCCACCAGACCCAGTTGGGTCACATCAACATTCAACATGTGACAGGCGGGGTCCGTTTACTGCGCCCCGACCGGCGCGATCACGGTATAACGGGCGGACTCAATAACGTCACATCACTATACCGCGGTATGTCGGTGGACAACATGTCTGAGTTTTTCATTTTTTATGATCATTAGATAACATTACGTCATATCTGTTCATATATCATATATGATACAACATAGGAAAATGTATATGTTGCATCATATCTTATCTTCGATAATTTATTGACCAAAATTGTTCATTATTTTACCCGCTCAACCATCTTGCTCCGTATTTTCCTTTTATCTTTCCCTTCCGTTTCATTAGTTCGCTACCATTTCCCCTTCGTTACCTATATTCAGCTTACCATTTCCTTTACCAGAGGATGATTCCAGTTCCATACTGTCGTTGCTATAACCAGCCGGCTTACCACAAGCGCGCTTAGCCGGTTACCTGCCATGGCCTGTATTGGGGTCTCACGTCCTTGCCTACTTTGGACTCGATTCTTCCGTCCTTGCCTGGTCAGGGCACCTACCAGCACTCACGGTCGTGAGTTCCAGTCATGTGGCACAAATGGACGGCTTCGGTGATTGTCCTCTCTTCTTCACCGCAGACCGCGTATTTTCTAAGGTATTCCGCCTGTTTGTCGGGATTGGCCCACTGGCCACCATGGAGGCTCTACCAATGCATAATGAAGTGTTTATCATTCATTTGTAGTTATTCATACATGCTTGCATGCTCTTTTGTCACATGACATTTTTTTTAGATGATGATTATTGATGACTGATGTGGGAGTCGCAGTAAACACCACCGCAGATGGCTCGTCTCTGGGTGCGGTCGCCGACTGGGCAGCGGCCCGGACCAGTTTTCGCCGCCAACACCGGTTCGCTCGTCACATCCCGTGACATCTCTGACGGTGATAAGGCGGCGCCCCGTTTGAACGCCTCACCCCGTCTCCGAAACAGGAAGAGGCCCCCCGATAGGGCAGATCTGACGTCCATGCACCGGACCCGTTGCACTCCCTAGTTACAACGTCACAGTCGCGATGATGTCACTGATGAGACTGATGTCTGATGCCGCTTGAGTGTGGTGGTGGTGGACGGAGAGGAACGAGTTAGAGGTCGATTCGGCCACATCGATTATGGAGGAGGCAGGCAGCGCAGCTTTTCTTTCGATTTTACCCAAGTGTTATATGATAAACTTTTAGAAGCAACAGTTGTCCGATTCCTTGTATCTGCTGGCGAACGTAAAATATCAAAGTCGGCGTGTGAGTCGAATGCGTCACCCCAACAAGCGCTACCAGAGCTTTGTGTGTGTTGCTTGAGGTCGGTTATGGGACAGTGCCAGGGCTACATATGCAGAGCTACGGCTGGGGTCACCCAACACATGCCGAGAACAGCATCGTTTTGTCACAGGCTAGACGGAGTTGGTTCGCCACAGACCTCTGCAGTCGCTGGTCACGGGAAGACAAGCCATCCGTGCTACCGTCACTGGCGGAGCTCAGTGGCACAGCTACCACGGTGACATGCTCCCAACATAGCAACGGCCTCTGATCCAAGCTGACTTCTCGGGAATCGAACTAGGGCGCGAGCTCTTGTTGACAGCACAATGCATCTGGTGTGTCCTTCTGTTGTTTGTAAAGCGTGCTGCACCCGAATGTCGCGACTTGTCCGTAAAAGTGAAGAGGCAGATGGTGACATAGAACTAGACCGGAAAACACTTTGATTTGAGACGGCCACAGAAGCTCAGTACAACTTCTGTGAAACTGGTTTCGTGAACGATGAGTTCGCGATGCGACGTGTTTCGGAAACATTTCTGCAGTTTGATCCTGATCCGGAATGTGGCGCGGTGTAATCTTTTCAACATGTGACGGCTCGACTCAGCAGTGCAGCTGCGAGCTTCAGCTGGCCGTCTGAGCTGCGAGCTGCAGCTGTCGGCGCCGGAGGTCGGGGCAGCTGCGGGGCGGACTGGTCCGGTCTCTGGACACCTGGCAAGCGGCACGTGCCGACCGAGGGTCGCCGTGGCGGTCCCACCGGCCGGGCGGCGACGGCAGGCGAGCTCAGGGTCACGGCGAGAGCCGTGACATGGATACCGATGGAGAGCGAAAGACGAGAGGTGCAGCGCTCACAGGACATCGAGGGGACACGGACAGCGGACACGAGACACGGCAGGACACGGCGGGTACACGGAGGAAAACGGCGGCCGGTGAAGTAGACATCTCAGACAGACACGACAGCCACCCTAAGAGGGATAACAAGACAAGCTTTCTCCCTCGAGACAGACAGATGGATGAAGAACATCATAAAAATGGTGCAAAATACTGTACATAGGTGCAAGAGACGTGATGACGCCTTGTAATTTTGATAGACAATTGAGTGATGGCTTAATCACAGACTCTCGTTATTGATTAAATCCTCATTAGTGCTTGTTAACTTCAGCGGCCGAGATGTCTTCAGATTATACTACAGTTCCCCGCGGTTGTCACATATCCGCACCTCGGTCGGCCGCGCCGCTCCGCACGTGCTCGCGAACTTCGGTCGTTGCCAAAGCCAACACCGCGCCGGCAGATTTATCCGTTTCATTAACCCGCGCTCAACATCTAGTTTAGCACCCCGAGTGAAGATCACAACTCGCCTTATCTCTCTCGCGCAACTGCGCACCACGCCGGCCTGCACGCACACAGACCTGTGTGGTCTGGGGCGGCCGCGCTCCGCTCGAGCCCCATTGATTTCCTAGCCGGGCGCGCCGACACCGGGCCGAGCCAAACAGGCCGCCCTCTCCGAGCGCGCCAACTACACGGCTGCATTGCATAAACGGCGCGCCAAAAAAGCGCGCAAGAACCGTGCGCGGCCGCCGGCGATTGGACCCGTTTATACTCGGCCCGGTATTTGCGCGTCGGCCGGCCGGTGCGCTGTTTATTGTAAAAAGGTGCGCACAGGCCCACCGCCCGCACAGAAGGCTGTTTGCCGAGGGAGCGGCCGTTAGACTGTGACTGTGGCACTACGATTGTGGCTCCAGACTGTGACACCTGGGCTGTGACACTGTGGCATGTGAGCGACCGAAGTCGAATTACGAAACAAAGGCACAGCAGCACGAGCAACAGCGCAGTACGCGGCATGAATAGGTCCCTGGCCTCAGATGACTAGGACAAGAAGACAGCAATTACTTCAAACGTCCCTCAGGTCCGTCAGTGTTCTAGGGAGGGTCATCCTGAGTTTGACCAGGCCGTCGGGCGGATGACTGCCAGGGGCTAGCCTGTGGCTGATAGTGATAGAGACAGTCGAAGCGGTCTGTGCCTTTACTTACACAGCTGGTTGCGCTGTCAAAAGAATATCTAGCTCTGTCAACAAAAACTCACAGCCACTGGCGTAGACGGACTGTCAACCAATAAAAGCGTTACCACAGGTCGACACCTACTTAGTCATAGGAATGTAGCCTAGGAAAAAACACAGTATCACATATTGCTATACTCAAACGGTCTTCATTGTTGCATAGACTATCGTCGAAAGGATTTTACTGGCAAAACGTCTGTATGCATAATTCACGAATTTCATTTTTTAGGGAAGTATATAGTTGAGCATTTTCTCCCATAAAAAGGAGACATGACCGACCCTCATCAGTGTGCACTTTGGCCGTGTGTCGTGCCACTTTTTTGGAAGCTCGTGAGCACGCTAGTCACCAGTCAAGTTCTTGTCGCTTTTTAGGCGAGATTTTTGCCTTAGGCGAGAGAGCTTATTTAACTTCGACTGGTAGGTAATCGTCAGTCACCTCAGTTATATGACTGATAAAAAGTTTTAACTCACTTCCGATGAATGATTAGCCGAATTCCGGATTTCACCGTTCACCGTTGACCGACTGGCCGTATAGCCGGAATGACGGATGTGATACGATGCGCTCTGTGCCCCCACAGACCCGGTGGCCAGGTAACTGGATATGCTCGAAGCGGGGAAGTGTTTCATGGTGAGCGATAAGTCTTATCTCTCAATTCTCGAATTTCTTCCCTGAATGTAACAATGACGTGATGATGACAGCATGATAACGTCCATCATCTGGTGACAGCTTCATTTTCTACAGAAGCAGTGGCTCAGCGTGCATGACGATCGCGATCATCCAGCTCGTTACAGCCAACGCTGTTACTGTTGGCTGGTAAAGCATCCGTGGCTGTTTCTTGGCAATTATTTTAACCAATGTCTCCAGCTTGCCCTGTGTCTTCCACGGCTGGTCTTTCTTCTGGGCAGATGCCTCGTTTTCTCGCCCATAACGTCCCCATTTCTTACCACTAATCCGCAGCTCCCATGGTGACCCACCCCACCCCACCTCTGCCCCTCCAGCCACCCTCACCGTCCCGTCGCGTCCCGACGCTGCGTCCTCGGCGGTGAGTAGTTCCGCCCGGCGCCGCCAGGGGCGCGCAGGTCGCGGACGGCTCCTCCGGCCTCCTCCGGCGACTGGTGGCTCTGAGTCGGCAGTTGGCGTTCGGAGCGGGAACAGTGAGGTCGCGGCCGCAGAGCGGGGAACGCACGCCGCCCATGTGCTGTTCAGCCATGGCGCTGAATCTGGCCGAATACAAAATACGGTACCCGGAGTTTCCGAAGTACGTGTGGGACTCGCCGCATCCCTACTCCGAGATTATGAATGTAAGTGACGGGCGCGAGCCGAGCTCCGGCGGAGGCCGGGGGTTTTGTGGTTGGGATGGATGCTCAGGGTAGTTGGTATGTTTCCACGCATGCAAATTTTATCTGATAAGCAATCATATACGGGTCAGAAATATGATTCCATGCTTCTAACCGAGGATAATTGTGAAATGGCCCATTGTGGACAATAGTGTGCCATCCTTTTTGAAGACGTAATTGATGCTGCTCGCAAGGGGCAAAGTTTCCAAAGTTATTTTTCTTATCCCTCTTTGTGAACATCGGCATTTCATTTACGAAACATTATGCCTCTCTGTCCTTCATATAAATCAAATGTCTTGCAAATAACCCGTTTTCAAAATTTTAATAATTTTGTGATATAAGCCCGCATTGAAAGTGCCGAGTCAAAGTGATGTCATAATACAGCTTGTCACTTTCCAGTGATATGTAAATGCTTCAATCGAAATTTGCAAACATGCTTTGTTACATTTCTTGTAAAGTTAATTTTCCGCAATTTTAAGCCCATGTATCGCTCATTAGCACATTGCTTGGCGGTTATCCAATATACCAAAACAATTCACAGAAATGCTTAAATTCCTTGTACGCCACATAACTTAGTTGATAAAATACCTATCAGCTTTTCAAGAGGAGCAAGGAAGCGTAATTATAATTTTAACAAAGCGATATGGGCTTGTACGAGGGCTCCTCGTTTGAACAGAACAAAATACAATTTAAACGGTTTCAGTCGCAACCAAATTGTTTATTAAGTCAACGGATTTCGTGTAATAATTCTGAATCGAACGCATTATGTACGCCAACTGGTCAGACTGTATGGTGTATTTCCTCAACTTATCTATGACTGAAGCATTTTTGGCACGGAATCCAACGCACGATAGTGGCGGACAGTGTGTAAACGCACGAATAGATAGTCTTTGGCTATGGCTAGGTCCTGGCTATTCACACATTCAGGTATTTGGATATGGATGATTAGGAATGGTAAACAAAAGCACTATATCTATGTTATATCTATTTGTTATATTGTTGCATCAATACCAAGGGTTGATGAAATTCGTGATTTTATGTCACTGATTTTCTTGCTAACAACCTTTGTTGGTGCGAAAATTAATGACAACTTGTTTTATCATCGAGTTAGTCATCATTGCTAGGGGTCACAATGGGTGCCTATTATCGCGAACGATATTGGTGCCGCTAGCCCAGCTGGGAACTACTATTTTCACTCGTTTGACATCAGGCCTGGCCCCGTAAAATGTTGTTAAAACGATGTCACTTGCCAGGTCAGATGTATCGACTCGGCTACAGAACCAAACAACCGGCCAGACTATCACAGTATTGGGGTAGGTCGTCAGCGATATGTGATTGAAATTAGTGTCATTGATAGTTAGCCCACATCGGCGATGACAATGCGCACTTGAGAGTGCTCTTGTTACCCTCGAACCTCGCTCAGTGGTAGCAACTCCCGGAATTGACTTTCCTTAGAGACGTCGCCCTGCGATTACTTCATCGACCCCGACCCGACCATGCCAACCCTTCCACGGCGGCGGTCCGCCGGCGACTGCCGCTCTTCCGCCGTCCGTACCCCGACCCTTCCTCCCTGGCGACAGCACGGCCTGTCGGCCGGCAGAGGTGCAGCTCCTGCCATCTAGCGGGGAGCGCAGGAACCACCTCCCGGTTGGTGCCGGTACCGGCCGTCCAAAACGGTGGCCTTGAGGTGACGACGGTTACCGTCCGTGCTGGGATCGTAGGCCCATCGTGATCGTGGGACATTTCTCTCTTCCTTTCGTTTATATGGGAGGAGGAGGTTCCAGTGACATGTCTTTTGCATCGCTCGATAACGGATAACCGTTAATCGCCAAAATTTGTATCACGTCTATCACTACACACTGCACAGCTTCGTGTTTTGATATCGGTACCTACGGGATAAATTGAAAGAAGTACAGTCCATATTTTGCTTTGCACATGCATAATAAAGTGCATGTGCACATCTAAAAATCCAGCCTGACAACAGCCGCTCTGGGTGGAGCTCCTTCCCTACACTCGACTCACCACAATCAGCTCACCAGTCGCCACAACCGGCTTGTGGTCGTCACGCTCACCACAGCCGGTTCGTCACTCCCGGCTCTACTCAGTCAGTTCACCGCTATCGGTCCGCTCTATTCGGTTCGCCACTCCCCTGTTCACCTCTCCCGTTCACGGCTCTCGCCCTCCGAGGGTGGAGTCTGGTCGACGGGGCGGTACTGCCCGACCGTAAACGTCCCAGAGCCGACGCAGCTCAGAGTTACGGCCTACATACACCGTAAATCACCGTACCCATTCCGACAGTATTTATGCGCGTCCGTGTATATTTCGTTATTTTATCTGTCGAAGGTCAGTCGGGTGGTTACGGGATGAGGACGATAGGAGTGATAGGACGGTTAGGGAGCATCGCCCATCGCCCATCGTCCATCGTCCAACGCCCGTGAGGGCTCGCAACGGTCGGAAAGAAGCTGCTGCTGCAGCTGATGCCTGATGGTCGATAGAGGCGATAGCTGTTCAAAGGCGCGTCAGAAAATATGGCCAGCTATTAATTAGTGCATTGTTCAGAGAGAAATTGATATGCGCAGGATGAAATATTATGGATGAAACAGTGTGACTTAAATGACGGTGACGTAAGTGGATGACGCTTTACAAGGCCTCCGCATCCTTATTTCAAACTTATTATTCGGCGCCGGTGCGTTTTATGCTTTACTAGAAATGTTCCCAATATGGAAAAGTGAAAATATCACATAACTATTTCCGGTATACAGAGCGAATATTTTGCTGTCAGTAGCCTTTCTTTATTACCTGCAGCTTTCTAGTTGTATTTAAACGGTCGCTCCTTTTGAATTTTATAGATGTAATTTCTTTAATACCTGATGATTCATTTTCCGAAAGGTAATACACCAAATTTGATGGGCACTCCCGGAACATTACCACGGTTCCCACTAAGCTGAAAGGGGCAGGCTGTCTTATTATTCAACACTCATGCGCTATGTAGAAGAACATGATACCCTGGTGCTTTATGCTTGCGGTGATATATTACATCATCACCCTGTTTATCATGAACTCATCATGGAAAGTACCTCGCCGAGTCAATAATTACAAACAGTGTGGTCTAGCAGACGACCAATGTATGAGACTTGCGATGGTATCAGGCGAGATAATCTAATCGTCCAGGAAATCTACAGACACCATGTATCCGGACGGCCACTGTCGCGCTAATGGCCACAACGTCCGGTTCTTTTATACCTGACATACCTTCTCAGTCGGCGATTGAAACCCTACAGGGCGCTGCTGCGGTGTCCCCATTTGACCACCACGTGGGGACCGAAGGAGCGAGTCGACCCTTCACTCCATTCAGACCCAGCGGTGCCGAACGGGTACATTTTTCACCTGACTCTGTCAATTACCTTGGGTGGAGCTGAGATCGGCTGGAACGGTGCAGAGAGGGTGGAGAACAGACTGACGGGTGCGAGGAGGGGTAGGGGCGAACAGAAGGGGTGCGGGGAGGGTGCCGACGGAAGGGGTGCCGGGTGCGGGAGGGGGGTCGGATTATCGCCCGCGCGCTCTCAGTGGGCGGGACGGGTCACTGAGCCGAGCCGTGCGGCGCTCCGTCACTTCTGACGGCTGAATGAGAACGGCGGAACTTGGCAAACCCGGCCCCAATGGGTTCGCATAGCTATTCGCGGCGAAATCCACATAATGGTGGTGTATTTGACAGTGGCCCACCAGACGACGAAGGGCTTGTGAGCACTGGCTATTTCCAGCGCTCCTTTCTCGTCTGGGCTATAGTGGCACTGGGCAGGGTTCTCTAGGCATGACAAGCACCATCCAAAAGGATCAGACGTCCAGACCCAGCCTGGTGCGAACAGCTGGGGCTATTTTAAAGTGACAACCATTGTTTGGCCAAGGCTGGGTGACTTTTTGTGATGGGTTGGGTGTGGGATTACTTTAAGTCACTATTTGTGAAAACACTTTAAACTGTATTCCGCGAAAATACAAAGTTCTGCATTGACGTGCAGGTGCATTTAAAAGCATGAGGGATAATTACATTCATATCAATTTGTTTTCGCCCTCTTCCTGTTTGGAAAGACAGAATAATTACTTCAATGCTATCAGTAATAAGCATGTAATCTATTGATAGCTGATCACATGTTAACACTCATAAACGGCATGTTTCGAATATTGAATACGCGGCACTTTGTGTTTGACCATGACTATATCATCCACTCCTGTAATGTTACGATTTAATGTTCCACATCACGCTTTTATGTTATGTGTTACCGCGGCTTTCACAAACATTCATCTAACAATCGTCTTTCTGTCTTCCTCAGATAAAAAAGGACCGCCGTAACCCGGAGCACACTAAGCGGCCGCTGAACGCGTTCATGCTGTTCGCCAAGATCCAGCGGGAGCACATCACCACCCACTTCAACTGCAACCACTCTGAGATCTCGAAGGCGCTCGGTCGGCTCTGGCAGGACCTGAGTCGCGAAGAGAAGGAGCCGTTCACAGAGGGAGCCAAAACGCTGGTCGCCCTCCACCGGATCGAGTATCCCGACTACAAGTACCGGCCGCGCAAGAAGGGACAGCCCAAGGAGGCAGCGTCTGCGGCAGCGCTGAACGGTGGAGGAAGTCCGACAAAGAAGGCTTCTCAGAAGAGGCCGGCGAGCCGCGCCGCACGGGGCGGTGAGCGCGCTGCGGTCCGTCGAGCGGACTCCACCGGGGATTGGGTCTGCGAGCCGGTCTCTGAGCGCGGCCCAGAGTCAGTCATGGAGCTGTGCCGACCGGTCGGGGTCAGCCTGGGCAGCCCGGCGCCGCCCGAGAGCCCGCTGTCGTTCTGCCTGGCGAGCCCGTCTCGCTTCCACACCCCGTGCAGCCCCGTCTCGATCGGCTCCTCCAGCGGCTACGAGTCGGAGCTGCCGCCCGAGCTGCCCTCCGACCTGCACGTCGACATGCAGACCGAGCTGCAGTCCGCCTTCAGTCCCGAGCTCCAGTCCGCCTTCAGCCCCGAGCTGCCCGAGCCCAAGTGCGAGCTGAGCGGCCCCGAGGTGCCGTACAAGCTGCCGGCTCGGCCTGGTGACGAGTACGAGCTGCGTCCGGCCGAGGAGGACCCGCTGCACGGGTTCGGTCCCGAGCCGGAGATCGGCGCCGACCTGCGCGACATCGAGGTCACCGCGCTGGGCGAGTCGGCGCTGCTCAACCCGCTGGCCATGTTCCCCGCGCTGGGACTGACCTGCGACGACCTGGACGAGCTGCGACTGCACCTGTAGACGACGCGAGCTGGATCGTCGGCGAGGTCATCGACGAGGTCAGGCGAGGTCACCGACGAGGTCAGCCGACGACGGTCGTACAAACACCCCTGTACATATGACCTGGCTGGCTGTGGCCGACTCCGGTGGGAACGGCTGGCTGTCGAGGGCCGATGGGCTGGTCCGTGGTTTGTTCTGCTCTGACCAGACCCCTTCTTGTGGTGTAGCCCACATCCGGAGCACTTCACTGGACGGCCTTCTCATTGGCATGGACCGGTGCGCTTTTTCTCCCGCGTCGACCTGATGAGACGATAGTATTTTTGGTGCCGTATTTTCTTATCGAAGCGGCAGTAGCGTTTCTGAGTGGCTGAAGGGTAGAAGGTGTCACGATGGAAATACTCAATTCAGCGGAGTGGAGGAGAGGAGGTGGCGAGTGCTGGCCATGTATTGACACTAGTCGATGTGGTGTGGAGAGGTCCGGGGCGAGGGGAAGGCCAGGGTGCCGGGGCAGCGTTGACAGGGCGGAGTAGCCCTGTGTGTGTATTTATTTTCCAAATGATCTCATTTGCGTCGCTGCTGACGCACTGCGCCGATGCTTACATTTGTCGCTGACTTGACGGAGGCGATAATTCCTCTCCGGCCTTTGAGAAGTCAGCCAGCGAAAGGGGAGTTTTCAGCTGCTCTTTCCCAGCAGTTTCTCGGTGCGTTGGTGGCGGCCATATGACGACGCGGTGTGGTGATTTTGATGCAATCTCTTCTGTTTCTTTCTATCGAGAACGGGCCTGAAGCGGCGACGCCTACCTCGGACGTGCTATCATTGGCGGGCATTGGCCGGGCGACTGTTTGTTGTGAGCGGTGGGTCTCGGTGTTTGGTTGTCGCGTTATGTTGTTCTCTGGACGTGTTTGGTTGTGCGCGCGGCGCTGTACGGCTGGTAGGGACCTGCGGAAGGACGCGACGCGCACGGCGTGTCGCGTCCCATTCCATGTACGCTGTAGTGAGTAGGTTTGTGGTGCACGTCGCCGGTCCCTCGGACGGTGTTAGCGGTAAGACTGGACGATTTGTATACCTCCCAGTGGCGCAGTGGGCGCTCAGAGTTCGGTGGACTGGCGCGAGCCTTTCGTAGATCGCCGCGCTCGCCCGTTTGCACTGCGACACTGACGTGTTTCGGCCGGTAAACCCATGTCCGGCGCCTCTAAAACAAGGCTTGTGACGCCAAGCGGGGCTCCCCGCGCGCCGCGGCGGTGGCGTGCCCCAGGGCCCGGCAGTGGGCCCTCTATTTTTGTCTGGCGCGCGCCGCAACATGTGCCTCCACAGCGAGAAGTAGTCCGGCCGCGCAACTTGTGCAATGCCGTAGCCTCGGTCCTGTCCGAACTTTGTACACGGACTTTTTGTACGCAACGAGTCTAAGCTTGGTCAGCTCTCTGATCTCCCGGTGTATATAGGGAGTTGGGGAGTCGCCCGTCTCAAGGGGAGCGGGCGCAGATTTGTGACACCTTCGGGTAATGGTTCCCAGGTTCACTGGGACACAGGTACGGCGGAGTGCCTGTACCTCCGAGTACCTCACATACAAAGTCCGGCACCATTGATGGCAGAGAAAGCTACAGAAGACAAGCATGTCATACCTCCACTGTATATAGAAACCATGCTGGTAAAGCTGTACAGTTTTCTCGATGGCGATTTATTCGTGATTTACGGTGTATCTAGTCCGATTTTGTAATTTTGTATGATTGTGCAAGAGTTGTATCGTTTGTTACGAATACATTATACACCTTCGACAAGAATTGTTGTTCTTATGATTGTTTATAACAAGCAGATACCACAAAAATACACCCGGTCTGGTCGGAATGAGGTCTAATATAGGCACTAAAGCAGCTATTTAACTCTCCGGAATGTCGTTTCCTCTCTGGCTGTTTGCTGCAGTCGCCGAGTTCATAGCGCAGAGCGCTGAGTGCCGAGTGCTGAGTGCTGAGTGCTGACCCTGGCAGCTTGGAATGTCCGACCGGGGAGGGGGGGGGGGGGTAGTAGCCGTTAGTGCCAGTGACGCTGGATTACCATGGAGCAGCTGAAAACAATAGGGGCGCGCCATTGTTTTGAACGTTATTATCTGGCTAATAACTGAAACATAAGCGAACGCTGACGTAGGGCGGAACTAGCACTGCGAAGGTCATCAAGGTAAAACCTGACATCACGTCACGTAGGTGTATGTTTTCAGCCGGGACTGACCGCTGATCCCTTTGTATCTACCCAGTCTACCATACTTTGCCATGCAAGTCTATTCGTACTGGGACAAGCCATCGAAGGGTGAGTAAGGAATTATCAACCGAGGCATGTTGTCGGGTATCATTTGACTAATCGTGAAAGTATCATATGGTTGGTAACATATATATCATCATGCTGTAACTGGTTCACCCATAGTGCCACACCTTTTTGCATGCAACTGCTGATATTTTACCCCACAAATGCGTGAAACCCTTGGCTGTTTTTTATGTTTCGGAAGGGCACACCCCGGCCAGGACCGTTAATAAGTTGTCAGTTATCCGTCCAGGATGGGTGTGTGCATGTGGGGACGGGTCGGGCTGGGAGGGCGGCCCGCTATCGTACAGGGACGGCCCACAAAACAGCTTGTAGGAGCTAATTGGCTCTTTTTGTGTATGCGATCTGATAAGGAACATAGGAGCTGGATGTGCCGGATAGCTTTATACAATACACTGGTGCTACACAAAAGGTGATGAGAAGTAGGTATGCCGTTTGGTGGTCGCCACTTATCACTGGTATGAACAGTGCTAAAAAGCAAGGGCTTTTTTTTTTAAAATTTTTTAGTTGGCCCACCAACTTGGCTGCACCCAGTACTAATCTACCCTTGAACCCACTGGGTGTTGTCGCTATGTGGCCTCGCCTGCCCGGCTGACGGTGGCGGATCGGGCAGTGATAGCAGGTGGCAGCAGGACCTGACCACGTCCCCGTCAGGCAATAGCGTGAAATCGGCGCCCAGTTCCACAGTATACCCGGCAAATTCGACACGAGCCGTGGCGTCAGCCGGGCGCCAGCCGAGCCGCCTCAGCTTACAACGGAGACACGACAGGTCCAAAATCCATTATCAGTGCTATAGCGTCTTCAGAAGTTCACCAGCACTCGACAGTATACCGCACTACCTCCAAAGCTTGTGACATGAACCCTATCGGCTACATCAGCTATGCCATGGCAGGCTGCAGTAGCTTCAGAAGCTCCAGTGTTGTATAGAGGCGAAATATAACGTGAAAATATGTAATAACCGGTGTGTTTTGCGCTTGCTTGCTTCTGTGCTTTCTTCCTTCTGGCTGCAGAGGGAGAGACAGATGGGAGAAGGTACGATGCAATGATAGCAGGCGCGGCCAGCCCATCAGCTGGCGAGGTAATTTTATACGTGGCGACAACGTTCGGGCTTCCCACCTCTGATGAGCTCATATCACCCTGTCAGCACCACCAACGAGTCACGATTCGTGGTGCGATTGCTGGGGGGGGGGGGGGGGGGTTACAGCGACTTGTTGACCGCTACGTGACGCATTTAACATTTAATTATTTGCTTCCTTTGTTATGGCAATCATTTTGTTGAAAACTGTCTTACATTCAACCATAACTGATCATATACCTATGATCAAATCTTACTTTAGCTATAAACATGTTTCTCACTCTAAGGTGGGAGAGATGTGTGCACCTACCTTACACAATCACAACATACATATATCCTGCACTGTCGACTGTCCCTCAATTCAGCTCCGTTCCGCATACCACCTCTCCGGTTCACCTCTGTGTCATTTCCCTTCCCCCTGCGGCGGTCAGATCGTAATGCGACCAACACCTGGCCACATAACGGCGCAATAGGTACAAAAGTGACGTGGCCGCGCGTGACTCAAACTGCCTGGCCTCAGGCACGGAGGCCCCAGGGCTAACAATCAAACCCGTCGGAAAAAATCAACGGGAATTTTCTCCGTGATCATAATCGTTTTCCATTATAACCTCTGTAACATTTTTACATGCATCTATATAAATTTAGTTACCTAGCAAGACTTCTTGAAAATGAGCATAAAAATAGCTCGATTAGCCGTGCCTGACTATCGGTGAATATGCTGAGGATCATCCCGGTTTTTACCCCATCAAACAGTCACAGCGACGGCCCAGGTGTGCAGTAAATGGCGGACTTTCCGTATTATACCGTCACACGGCAGCCGGTGGCGGTGACACAGCCGGTGCCGTTACGGTGACGTCACAGCGGTGACACAGCGATGACACAGGGGTGACACAGGAGGGGTTATGATGACACAGTGACGGCTATATCACACAGCTCACGCCTGTCGATGTGGATCGTATAAGCGAGGGCCCAGCAATAACTGACCCCTCACCCAATGTAGCCATGAGGGCGTATGAAGCAAACTATGGTGCATCTAGACCCCAGCAAAGCTCTTGTGCCTGACTGCGACAATATTTTCAGACCATACTCACACTCGGTTGATAAAGGCGCAAAGCCGAAAGCTCCCGAAACTGTATTTTGTCTTTTTGAAATTTTATATCTTTTGGCTAATATGAGAGTAAGGTTAACCCTCGCGGGCCCGGGGGGGGGGCGTTTTTCGCCCCCCCTGGCGAATATTTGCGATAACTCCCGAACACTTAGGGATAGGAAGGCGAAACTTTCAGTACCTTTTCTCCCATCAATTTGACATCTTCTGAAGTAAAAAATTTGGACCTAGCCCCCTTGATGACGTCACAAGGTCCATTTTTCTAGACCCCTGCACGGCAAAAATCGGCGTCACAGACGCAAACTTCAAATAGCTGCTAAAAATAGAGTTTTAGAGATAAAGACAAATTACGAGCACGGCTGTGTAGCATTTGACCTAGAGAAAAATAGAAAAATAGTTTTGGTGACCTGAGGTCAGAGGTCAGGTCAACGACCCCGAAATGTGGTTTTAGTTTTTCGCAAATAACTTCGACAAAAATGGTCCTAGAGCTACGGCAGTGGTACCATCGCATTCGCCTTGTCAAGCCGCGTCGAATGATATATATTTTGTTCGGAAAAGGTCAAGTTTCATGTTGACCTCATGTGACCTCGAATGACCTCTGGTTGACCTTGACACATGAAAGGTCGTTTATGATGGATTTGTACCCGCTGATCACGAATCTGGCATCTATTTTCCTCCAAGCCTTCATTTAGAGCTTCCGGATGGCAAAATTGTCTTATTTATTATTACTAACTTGAATCAGTGAAATAGCCTCTAGCAGGGATACTCTTCTGTGACCTTGACCTTTGAGCAGCCTTGTATCGTAAGATGAACCACAAATAGGGAACTGATAAGCCTCAAAACATTTCAAAACATCTTGGAAGTTAGCACGCAAGATGTGCGAAAAAGTGCCAAGTTTGAGGTCAATTTTGAGCGTGACCTTGACCTTGACCTTTGATTTGGAGCACATTTTCGAAATCCTCAGATTCTCTTCTTTCGTTTGACACCCAATTTTGCCGGTTTGATGCAGCCTGCCGTCCTCTAGAAGGCTTACTTTGAGATCACTACACATGTGCCGGTTTTGGACTTTGACCTTGACCTCTGACCTTGAAAATTGACCTGAGGTCAAAAATTTTAGGTGCATTAGAATCGTCTCGTAAGGACCTTTCGTTTGGTATCGCTTTTGTTTCCGTAGCTCCCTTATTTACGGAGTTAGACAGGGGGGGCGAAAAACGCCCCCCCCCCGGGCTGCGGTGGTTGGGATTACCCCCCGGGCCCGGCCGGGTTAATATCTCTTATTATATTCATAATGTCTCTCAAAACTGTGCTAAAAACCATTCAACATACTAACACTCATGCAAACATGTTAATAATCCCTTTATTGATATGCAGCTGAGGACAATGCATCGCACTATAACAATGCACCCTGTTGCTACGGTTTCTTCCATTTTACACTGCTAAAACAGTAAAACAAACAGTATGTTTACCGCTTGTTGTCAGTTCTCCATAGTGGTACTCTTATGTAGTTCGTGAATAAGGATAAACGATCTAAAAACGTACTTATCATTCGAAGTCTGTGTTTTTATACTCCCTATCTTTACACGGAAAAGTGGTGGATTTTCCAACAACATGCATCACTCTGCCGTAAGAAGGATGAGACAAGGAATGATAACGGTGTAAACACATGCAATTACACTTTAGAAATATGCCGTGATATTTATATGACGGAAGACCAAACTTAATCCTGAAGGCCAACAAACGGGATGAAAGATTAACCCTCGCATGTGTGCGGCGTTTGCCAGCTTCTAATGTGTAGGGGGGGGGGGGGTCGGTTGGACCCCCCCCCCCTTGCCGTTTGGCCCCTGATCGAGCTAGAGCTTCGCGGAAAAAACGAGCGTGTTGCCCGTGACGAGAGGAAGCCGATGATACCCAATTTTAAGGTCCTAGGTCATTGGTTGACCTTCCAGGTCAGGTCAATGACCCAAAGTCGGGAAAATCGGGACCTGTTAGAAAGTCGTAAAGTGTGGCTGCTAAGGGGTTTTTCGAGGTGCTGATCACGAATATCGTGTTAGTTTTGATCACAGATGATGTCTTGAAGCATTTAGACCAGGTCGGGTCAGGTCAGGTCAGGTCAACCAGTAGGCGTCGTGACGGGTATTCGTAGTACGTGTCAACCGCCTCTGACAGCTTCGTAACATGTTACGAAGTCACCAAAACTACTTCGTAAGTGTTCAAATGGTTGCCAAATTCGAATTCAGCTCCAAAAACTAGCCTAGAAACATGTAAAACTCGAAAAAGTGAACCGAGGTCACCCGAGGTCACCAAAGGTCAATGACCTGACCTGACCTTCAGGTGACCTTGACACACACGGGAGTAACATCAAATCACATGTTTGAACGTTTGAAACCACGAAAAGCTTGCAAACACGCGGCTAGTGCGAGCCGACATACGCGAAATCGCGATTCCGGCCAAACATGGTCTCGGAAAAGAGGTCACAGGTCAAAGGTCATTTGGGTCAGGGTCATGAAATTTTCAGGGTAGGTGTAAAATTGATCAATGCGAGGGTACTGAAAGTTTCGTCGCGATCGGCCGCTTTTTACGCGAGTTATTCGCGAAAAACCATGGGGGGGGTCCATCCGACCCTCCCCCCCTACACATGCGAGGGTTAAAGTACCTCAAGCGTAAATTTGCGTCAGTTGTCACAAACATATTTATATTATTATATGTCACATATTTACGGAGAGGCTTATTAAACAAGGATAAATACTCATACTATCGAACGAGTATTTATTATTCTGACGACAATATCTTGAGCAGACAACTATGTTTAATCATAACCAACTGATGTAACTACCATAGAAACTTGATGTAATGTTGCGTAGCTTAGAAATGATGCAACGATGGGGCAGCATCGCATGTCGCAACCACATATCTCCATAAAATGATGTTCTGTTCCCTGCAGCCATGCTGGAGGTCCGTCATTAGGGGCTAGTAAGCGTCTTGTCTATTGGCCTACCCCAGCAGATTCAGCATGTTCATCCACTTCCAGAAGTTTGCTCTTTGTAGCCCCTCCTCAGGGTTCAATAAGGGTCCTCAAAGGTTAGGGTGTAGTGATGTAGTTATAAGGGTCCAGTGAACCTCAGAGTCTGGGACCCCCAGTGTCCAGCGATCCTCATGGTCTGGTGAGGGTGTTGGCCGGCCCCATCAGCTCCGGCACATCCACCCGCTCCCCTGAGTCCCCACCCCTGCCCGCTCGGTTGGTTAGGATGAACGTGTCCTGTCCGATGGGTATGGGCGCGTCGCTCTGCGGCCGCAGCCTCATCTGGGTGCGCCGCAGTGAGTACTGGTACCCGGTCCACGTGTACCAGTTGACGCCGTCTGCGAAGCTGCGGTGTGCGCCGCCCAGGTACCAGCCGTTCAGGTTGGAGTCGTGACAGTTGCCGTACCACCAGGCGCCCTTGTAGAGGCGCGCGCAGCTGCGCTCGCTGTAGTTACCGCGCCGGCTGTCGTTGTCCACGTCGAAGGTGGAGAACGGCAGGCCGTTGTGGCTGAAGAGCGAGTCGCCGGCGTTGCCGTAGTAGAGGTTTTGGTGGTACAGGCGGTAGGCGTCCCGCTCGGGACCCAGCCGGAAACCGCGGTACCTGACGACGGTAAAAGCATTCAGCAGGGCAGGATTATGTTAATGGGTAAAGTGAAATTAATTGTGGTTTGAATGAGCTAATATGTACGACAGGTTTGCAAAGTATTCGGCCTAGGTATACCATCGGTAAGAGCACATGCATTATGTTTTGGCATGTAGTTCTATGTATGTATGTGTAGGTATTATGTTCTGTGTATCACCCGTTTTAATCTCCCGATTATTAGTGCGGCCTTGATTAGTGCACTGCTCAGTGCTCACTGCTCACCAAGACCACAAGACGTCCGACGCGTTAAGCTCTGTCCATCAACGATATCGGGCCATGCGTAATACCAACTGCGGGCTGAATCACCTCCAAACACCTGACTGACTCACACACACAGTGCAATTCCGAAAATGCAGCCAAGGAAGGACATACTTATACTAACTACTGCATCGCCCAAACAAGTGGCCACTTTCTGCGTCGCAGCTCCGCAAAGTTTGCAAGCCTGCCAGCGATAAATAAAGTTCGCATGGAAATAATAGGGACGCGTAATTTGCTTAGCCCGTGGTCAAGTGACTCATATTTGCGCAGTGCCACTGTGCAAACATAATTGATAAATGTGCGCAGTTGTGAATGCTGTTATCATTCCATAATTGTTTTGAAATCAAACAAAAATGATTGATTTAACGAAGCCTAATATTGCATCACAATCGTATTCAGGTGAAAGCAGAACGCTTGCGTGATTTTGTTTGAACAAGATATTTGCTAAAAGGAAATCGGCATAATCGTAAGTCGTAGGTACCTAATCGCAAAACCATGTAATACGCCTACCATGCTTATAAAAAAAATGTTGTGGGGTAGCGCAGAGTGTCTATATTCTATAGGGAAAGCGGCACATAATGTCTTTATAAAAAATATCTCAAGCTTCAAACGAAGGAAGTCAATTTACCAAGGTTCTGTGATGCTAGGTTTTGATCAAAACATCTGGAAACATGACACCCAAATATTGTGTCATGTCTGTGCCGTGTATGGTGCATTGCATTTTATTTCCAGGCTATCCTTGCGAAACGTTAATCCCCAATCTAACGTTGCGAAGCGTCTGCCCCGACCTGACCTGGCGAAACGTTAGTCCCCGACCTGACCTGGCAAAGCGTTTGACGCGACCTGACCTGGCGAAGCGTTTGTTTCCGGACCAGTCCTCCAGGTCGATGGCCAGTTCGAACTGCGTGCTGTTGTCAACGTTTGTCAGCGCCCAAATCAGAATGTTCCCTGACAGCAGACGGTGAAATAGGACCGTTTAACTTCATACAGGCGACGCATTATGCATTTATACACTGACCGCATCTCATATAAATGCAAACCTACATGGAAGGTTGAAAGATTACCTATTCAAACTTAGGAGGCGAGTATTTAAACTTACCGAGCCAGAACTCCCTGTCGAAGTCACCGAAGCCGACCTTGTAGTCCTCCCAGTTCCTGAAAAAGTTCTCATGGGGCTCCACGTCGTCCCTCACTTGAAAAACCTGCACGAAAATACGCACATACATACTTACACAAAATGTGTCCAGCTTTGCGGACAAGCATAACTCCGGTGGTCTGACAAAGCCATGTATAGTAGGTACTAAATATATGTGTTGAGAGGGGTGACTCGTACAACTTGCCACGTCCAATGCGTGGCGATTTCAGAAACAGCCGTTTTAGTTCAAACAGCCTGGTACATGACGTCTCTATCTCGGTCCAACCGGTCCCCGTCTGTCCCAGTACCGTCCCCCTGTCCCAGTTCCGTCCCCTTCTGTCCCAGTACCGTCCCCCTGTCCCAGTACCGTCCCCCTGTCCCAGTACCGTCCCCCTGTCCCAGTACCGTCCCTGCCTGTCCCAGTACCGTCTCCCTGTCCCAGTACGGGGACCCGCAGTTGCTACTGTACAGCGACCCTGAGTAAATTGTCCCAGCACCCTCACAGGGAACAACGATAAGCTGTCAGAGGGCACGTACAGAAAACCTCAGCTGTTCTTGTACAGGGACCGGCAGTCGATATCAATGTTATCGGTTGTTACTGGACAGGACAGACGGCTAGAGTTGGGGTTCGTGTACAGTAGCAACTGCGGGTCCCCGTACCGCCCCCCTGTCCCAGTACCGTCCCCTTCTGTCCCAGTACCGTCTCCCTGTCCCAGTACCGTCCCCCTGTCCCAGTACCGTCCCCCTGTCCCAGTACCGTCCCTGTCTGTCCCAGTACCGTCTCCCTCTGCCAGTACTGTTCCCCTGTCCCAATACTGTCCCTCTGGACTAGTACCGTTCTTCTGTCCCAGTACCGTCCCCCTGTCCCAATACTGTCCCTCTGGACTAGTACCGTCCCTCCGACCCAAATCATCCCCTGAACCAGTTACCTATTTTCCCACAGTTCCAGCCTTATCCCTTCATCACAGCACTGTCCCTCTGTCCCAGTACCGTCTCTGTGACCCAGCACTGTCCCTGAGTCCCAATACTGACCGTCCATCCGCCTCCCTCCGTCTCGAGGTCACAGTAGACCTTCCACGGCCCCTGGGCCAGGTTGGCGGGGTGCACCAGGTACACCCCCGACCGGTCAGCACCCTGAGTCAGCTGGATGTCGTGGCAGCTGGTGCCCACGTGGAACTGACGCGTGAAATCCTGGAAAAAGACGTATGTAGTGAAAGATCAGACAGTACTTGTATTGCAGCATTTTGTCAGTGAACGTTTACTGAACTGGCCTCGAAGGACAACAGCGGCAGGAGATCATGTGGCAAAGTCTATATGGAGCTAGCTGCCTTACCGAAATCCTTCTGGTCTGTGACCTAGAATCAATGGCCTCTATCTGACCTCGATCGACCCACCCGCTCCTTAGCCTCAAGTGATCGCGTGAACTTCCCGATCCATGGGACATCTCTGTCTGACTCGAGCACTCTCAATCCATGTCTTGGAAAATGCTGCTCTCTTCTAATAACACATTGACCCTCCTGACTGATCTCCCTGACCTGATGACCTATGACTAACCTTGACCTTTCTGGTCCGTGACCCTGAGCTGGCGACCTCTGCCGAGGGATCCAGTTGAGAGACAATCTGTCGCACTGTGCGCCGGACCATGTTCTGGATGTCCTGCATCTCAGCCGGTCCCGGGGCTGCCACGGACAGGGGGCTGCTGCCAGATGTGCCCTGGGGAACACATGTGGGGTCACATCACAACCCCGCAGCAATGCGCGAAGTGGTGCAGAAGTGTAGGCTTTATGTGGCGGGCCTATGAACCGACACGATTTGTGGTGCTAGCAGACGTGCCAGTTGGTAAGTACAGCCCATAATTATGATCAATATGTTCTCTTCAGTTAGAAAGATAAAAATGTGCCCTGTTACATAGGTACACCTAGCGAAATGGTGGACCTTTCACAGCATCATGAGATATTATTATATCATCCATGACCGCGTGTAACACACTCCATTCATTTTCAGATTCTGCATCAAACCCAATACTACATCAAATACAGCGCTCGACAAACTGGGAACCGTTCTGGATATTTACAAACCTTAGCCTGGGATCGGAAAAAATTGCAGCTTCACACGAGGGCCTACAGAGGGCTCAGACTACTTCCGGCAATGCAATCAGTCGCTTTTCTATTAAATTATCCAGGCAAATGATGTACCGCGTTTGAATGTAGCAGTATTGCAAAGCCAGCTAAATTACAGTGTGACTGCGAAATGTTTGCCAAGGCTGCCGCTTCCGGAGCTCACATATCACGCCAAGAAAATCCCCTTACGCCTTACGGGCACCAACAGCAGCATCAATTGTTTAAGCCAGCTTGGACTGGAGAGATCTCGTCACACCTTATGAATTTGCGAGGGGTTCAAAGACGCACCAGACTTGCGCCAACAGTGAATAGGGCGCCTAATTAGACAATTGTTGTACAGAAAAGGTCACAGTGTCTTCTTTTTAAATGCAGACATACATTGACAACTTATCTTTCACATGCTATGGCCCAAGGCTTTTATTTGCGAGCTATAAAGCTGATAGCCTCACGACAGGGAAGGTATGCTGCGCCGTTTTCTTGTATGCATTGCGGCACAGTCTATAAGTGTGGCGTTTCTCCATGCGCAGTGTGTGTATAACACCAGCTCAGGGCAGTTTCCAGCGTGAATGGGACACATCACCGTCCACATACTGTCAACAGTGACCCGACCCAGCCGAACCCCTGACCCACAGCACCCCGTAGCTCACCTCAGACGTATGCTGCCCGGCCGACCACCGACACAGCAGGCAGGCCAGCAGAGTGGCGAGCTCCCACCGCGCACACATTGCCCCAGCGTGGTGTCCGAGGCCGCTGCTGGGCCAGACTGAGCCAGACCGGAGCAGACTGAGACCTGGACGGGTTAGTGGGCCAGTCGGCGGGTCAGAGGTGGTGACCCGACCTGACCCCTGCACCTGTTCGGTGTCAGGAGCGACAGCCGACAGCGTCATATCAGCGGAAGTCAGGCTACTCATAATCAAACGGGCTTCCTGCTCTGACTGCAAGGAGCAAGCGATTTATTTGATTTTCACGGTGAAAGCAACAATTACGTAATTTATCATGCTGATCTGAGTTAAACTGCAGCTTTACAGCTACTTTTAGTTTTGAGGGGTTATCCATCATCATGAAGTTTTCATGAACGTTACAAAAATCTTGTAGCTCACCATATCGATCGGTATAGCTGCATTCCTCTCGAATGATGAATCCCAGTCCCCGGCTCCACGAGTCCCGCGGATAGGTCACATGTCTGACCGTCTGCCGTCCTCAGCGGATCACAGACGGTCTGACGGTCTGCCGTGACACAGGTCTGACGGTTGACCACCCTGTCCGCGCGGGGCAGGGCAGCTGGGTTTGTCTGCCGCCCGTCCGTCACCTTTCCCACGCGTCGTGCAGCCGTCTGACGGACATCCGGCCGGGTGGGTGCCGCCGGCCCGAGCCCGTGCCTCGGGTGAGAGGTGCCTGCTTGGACTGCTGGCCCGAGGATAATGAAACTCAACCGAGCCATGACCAATGGGGATGAAGTGTTATTGTTTCAGGCTGGTTTGGCGAAGGATTGAGTGAGACTCGTTGGCTGATTTTGCCGGCGGTGTGAAATAATACGAGCGCTGCGCTGATTTACAATCTGGATCGTCGCCAGCGATAACGCCGGGTGATGCACTGCTCTCGTTGCGACAGTGCCAGTCGGGCAACTATTCAGCACGGCCCGTATGTCATCGGACGCACAAGTACGGCACAAACAGCGACCCTGAGACGCCAGAGACTAGGCGTTTCTTTCGTCTCCGCCGCCAAACCGCCACTCCCCAGTGATGAGATTCACATCACCTTGGAGCTAACCACAGCCCTGTATCAATAGTTGGCACAATTATACCTCACCAGCCACACAAAAACACCCCGCACGGTAGATAAACCGCCTCGCAAATGACTCCTTCCATGCGGGGTTGCGTGCTGCGTAATTTCGGTGTGCCTCCGTTTTGCAGACATCGTCGATAAATAAAGCCCAACAGCCGTTAATTAAAGAAGCACGGAGTATTGTGGGACCGACGCCGTAAAAACAGCTCCCCGTATCGGAGAGCGAGCCTCCCAGCCCGCTCAGCCGAAGGTCAAAACCTGACGCAACGCCGGCCGGCCGGACCTTGAAGAGCTGTTTTTGTCAACTGAGAAGTGTATCGGGACGTGGCGTTACTGCGTACCTGCAGATGAGAAATGGTGGCATAATTTGCGACCCTGTCCGGGCCGCGGGCGCTGCCATACTGCTCCCGGAGACGCGTGATTGGACTCGGGGAGGGCAGCGAGGGCTGCGTCACTCTGGCGCGGCGCCTGCGGTGAGCCGCTTATGTAGAATAACGTGGTAGGGTAGGACCAGGCAGGTAGCGATGAGTACCTACATACCCACAGTAGCTATTCAATCAAAGCGGGTTTGAGTAATAGTTCTCCATCTTACAAGCTTTCTAAGAGACACATTTAGCTTTTAGCTCTCTCTAATCCGGCTAAAAACGCTCAAGCGCCAAAATACGCGTCATTTTTAGGGCGCGAGCCATTAAACCGCATGGGATGTCAACCCCACTTTCGTCTATTAACCCTCGCCCTGGCAGGGCCTTTTTCATAACACGGCCTGGCAGGGGGGGGGGGTCGATGCGACCCCCCCTCGCGATTGGCTCCTATGGCACCTAGAAACACCAAATTTGGTAGGTAGGTGGGCCCCCCGGAGTTCTCGCCCCTGTGCAAATTTGGTTGCTCTAGGTCAATATTTAGGGGGGTTTTGGGGGGTATAAATGTAAAAATTTCGCTAAAAAACAGGTGAAAAGTTTTTCGCTTATAACTTTTGATCTAATTAAGATAGAGCAAAATGAAAAGCACCAGTGAACTCAGCACGTCAAGGCGCGTCGAATGATATACTTTTTAGCTTGCTTAAGTGTACTTAAAGTTTTTCTTAAATTTTAAGTAAACTTAAAATAATGAATTAAGTTCAAGTTAACCAAATTGCATCATATCGCATATCATTCGATTCGGCTGATCACCAGGAACACAATGACACCATTTTTTAAGCTCTAGCGTCATTATGTGCCAAGTTATTGGCAAAAACGTCATTTGACCTCAGTTGACCTCATTTGACCTGACCCATGGATAAGTACGCCAAACAAAGAAGCACCAAGTGACCTGCTGTTAAGAACTGTGGTTTCAAAGCACAAAAGTGATAGAACGAAGCGGATATCTCCAGTATTTTCCGAATTTAGTATTTTCCCATAGGCTTAACATTACGACGTAATGACCTCTAACTGACCTCAGGTCAGTGACCTCAAAAAACCCGAACTATATGTTATACAACTCGATGAACTTAGCACATCCTGAAAGTTTGAAGGAAATCAGTCCAAAACTGTGAGTTGGACAGGTGCAAAAAGAAAATTGAAATTTGACCATGACCTTGTACCGGTTTTTCTGACCTGGTGACCTGACCCAAGGTCACCCGGACCTGAAATTTTGAGGTCATTTGTAAAAAGGTTGCCCCATAAGCTGTGCCAAATTTGGCGGCGCTGCGCGCCGCCGTTTTTACGCTATCTTCGAAAAACCTTAGGGGGGGGGTCGCATCGACCCCCCCCTGCCAGGGCGAGGGTTAATCAGCCGTCTGAATGAGATGCAATTTTCTTTGATCAGTGAGCCATTACGGCGTTAAATTATCGGTGCGCGCGGGGCGGCGGCGGCGCTCGCAGGCGGGGCTGGGTCGGACGCAGTTGGCTGGCTTTGTGCGCCGTGCCGTATTAATCAGTGGTCCTTTTTACACTGGTGGCAGACGTGCCGCCGGCTATGGGGAGTGGGATCAGACCCGCGGGCGGCAGCGGTGACACGTGCCGGTCGGCAACGTCCCCATAGCCGCCGTCCACGGCCGCCGCGTCCGGTCCCAGGGGACAGGGCGGTGCGTGATTCATCCTCCCCTGTCCTCAGTCCGGGGAGATGTGGCCAGAGGGGCACGCAGGAAGTGGCCAAACTCCTCCCCTCAGCGCCCTGACCCAGATTCCGCCGCCGGCAGTGCCTCCCGCGGGGGCGCGCGCCGGCCTCCGGGGGCGCGTTCGGCCGTGTATCCTGCTCTTGGAGGTCGGCCTGGCCTGCCACAGATAACTCAATGACGATTAATGAGCGGCGCCGAGCGGCGAATATGGAGAATGACGCCGAATGGACGCTGATAATAACGGCATTGCTTTTGTGAGGATTACGGCCAGTTATCGTCTGCCAAAGCTGCGGCCTCGCCAGATAACAAGCTCGCTGATTCTCTTTGTTCCGCGATCTCTGTGCGGAATAAGCGTCAACAGTATTACGGGATTTACGCAACAAGGACATTCGATTAGAGGTCCCCAAATGTGCTAAACGGTTCCGGGTCTCTGAAATCCCGCAATCTGAGTCCCGCCGGAGCGCGCAGCTCCCGGCGCGTTTAGGAATTATTGTCAACGTTAATAACGAATGGGCCACTTTGGAAGCTGCCGCTGTCAGCGGTAGCTGCCTTTGCCATCAACACGGTGACGAATGAGCTTTTGCCACGCACAAAGGGATAATAACTTTTCTGCAGTTTTATTGTCGGCCAGCTCAGAAAAGCTAGCGTAAGTTGAGAAGAATAAAGGAGCATATAGCGAGAGATTTGTCGTTACTTGCATTTATTCTCTAGTTTGGTAGATGGCAGAGCTCCTGCTGCGGAAAAAGGAATGCTAGCTATGGTTATCGCACCTTATGGTTATAGCTATGGTTATCGGAATTGTTCACTTGACCTATTCAAGTCGTCTTTTGTCGAATAACGTAGAAGAATAACCGTATGCTCACTATCTTTTAATAGTCCAAAATTAGTCTAAAATGAATGAATATATTTCGGAAACGTTCCTTCTTCAGTTCAAAAGTTAACTATACCAATTCTTCTATACGTTATTCAATCATGCTGCTCATTCTAGTACTTCGCCACCTTATTACGATCGTCTTTTGTCGTTTCAAGTCGTTTGGAACGCAAACGGCCTTGTTTCCGTTTCCGCAATTCATTTCCGCAAACGGAAACGGATTGCAAATAGAAAGTTACCTTGGCCATACTGCCGGCAAGTGGACTGCTTAGAACGAGCACACATACATTACCATATCGCATCTTTGTATATATTTTTTTACTGACCTGTCGTCTATCACCGTTTTTCGACAGCATACAAAGTCACTTCATCGTCCAGGATCCGAGGTGGAGGCGAAGTCTTTTTACCGGCCGCGTCGATGTGTTACAGGTCAACCACCTTGTTCTGGCGCGCCACAGATAAGTATGTGTAATTGTGTAGGCCACATTTGTGTCAGCTCGTAACCTTACTCCTTAGAGGTGGTCAGTGGGCCAGTCTTCCCTGCTCAGACTGCTCAACCGTTCCTCGGCTGGCCTGCTCAACAGGACAGGGCAAGTCACGAGAGGTATGGGGTCCGCTCCACACTCGACCACTGCACTAACATTGGCCGACTACCTACGCTCGGTGGGACAGGGAGACATGGCCAACGGAATATTTTATTGCATGCAATGGCTATGCCCCCAGCCTCTGGAGTGTGAAGCCAAAATTACAATGAACAAAGGGATTCCTCGTTTTCTGGTTGTGGTGCGTAGGTAATAGCCGTTTTCACGACGGCCATCTGGTACACATTTAGTGCACATCTGGTACAGATTAGGTGCAGATCTGGTCAAATCAGGTTCAGTGTGTCTCTTAGCAGCTATCAGCTAGGGTTGCACTAATTGCTTATATGCCTGCTTTGTCATATTATCAGAGAGCATCATCGAATTTAAAACACCGAAATAAATTCATAAAATGAAGATATTTGCTGTAAAAAATTAGGTGCAGCTTTGGTCAAATCAGGTGCATTCGCCGGAAAGCCCGTCGTGAAAACGGCTAATATGTACTTACCTATGCGCCGGTGGGTATCTGGTGGAACAGATGCACGACCTCTAAGGAGATACGGTACCTGCCTCCAGCCCAAGGCTCCAGCCCTTGAAAGCTGAGCCTGAAAAGTGAGAAAGTCCCGTTAGTCCTTCAACCTTATCAAGGGTCGTAGTATGAGACTGAATAACCTGACCACAGCGAAATACTTATTTTTCATTGATCAGCAAACCATTACCAGTCTGCTTAGTCGCATCACTCGCACACATCAACATCGCACTTTATTATTGGCTATGAAAAAAAAAAACACGAAGACCCACTGGCTACAGAGCCATCTACTGTCAAATCTGCTAGCGCCACCTAACTGGCCTTTCATATTTGCACTTGACAGCTGTTCACTAGGTGGCAGCACCTACCATTTATCTTTTATCATGAAAGAAATCAGCGCGGGAATCAGCGTTTTTATTTAGCATTTCTGTAATAAATTGTTTACCTTTTATTTTATCATTCTATATTTGGCCTAATCTCAAACGATGAAACACGGTTTGTCGATATTTTTCACTTTAGTTTGCTTATCGGTAAATGACGTAATTTGAAAATGATTTGGTAAATATTTTAGTTGGCACTAGGATTTCCAACAGCCTTGAAGTCAACAAGGGTGGCCTTATTTTCATTAGACATTTTTCGCAAATTTCACGTTTTAGTTACGATTTTCACGAATTAATGGCCTTGAATTTATGAGTTTTACCTTTTTAAGATGTCAACTTTAATGAACTAAGATTTAGTCATAGACGTATTAAGGTAAAAATAGACCATTCACAAGCATTGAGTGAAAGGTATAACAATTTGAGATATATGACGTCATTTTCAAATCATTTCACATAACACAGCGATCTTTTACTAGTACATATTTTTACAAATATTTATTTTTTGTGATCTAAGTGGCAGAGTTCATTGCAGAGATCAATATTTTTGTGTGAGCGAAAATAATCAATCTGCAAGAAAGTGGGTGTGCTGAAAATTCCGTTCATTCTTATTCATTGAATTTGATTTTGTTCCAATTACTTGTCTTTTGCTGCCTACTGGTCCTGTATTCTCATTCTCATTTACCAGGTGAGTAAACCTTTTAATTATTTTTAGGGTTTTCCCAGAAGAGCTTACTGGGGTCACCTGATGTACAATTAAAAACATCCAAGTCATCTGCATGGTTCAGTGGCATGATTTGAATTTTGATGCGAGAAACTTGGTACCTATTCAGAATTTCAAACAAAGGTTACGGCACCAGAGTTGCTCCTGCAAAGTGGCCATGTGTAATAAGCTGCACTACCCTGGCTGGCACCATGCTGGTAATCCACAGTCCACACCAGCCCACACCGAAACCTTCCTGAGAATTATAGCGGAAAATGTGCAAGTTGAAGTAGGTACCATTCTGGTATCTGCATATGTGAATGGTTTAATTTGTTAAAAGCGGCTGATTGCTCATTGGCTGATGACATAAGTCACAGTGTATCGCACACATCATTGTCTTGTTGCTAGTGCTTTGTCCGCCCCCACAGTGCAGCACTGATTCATATGGGTGGAGCCTGCTGGGCTCTAAAGGAAATATTCACTGTGCCACAGTAAATAGGGAGATAATTATAGAATATTCAGACTGGTTGAGCCATCATGTACTAAATTTTTTTCCATCAAATTTGCTATAGGTAGGTACTTTACAGCCTGGATTTACTTTGTAAGATTGATGGTGGTATTCAACACTGCATTCAGCAGAAGTCAGAAGACCACAGAGAAGTATTGCAGGAAAGAAGAAGACTAGTCCCACCACCACCAGTACCCAGCCAGGGATCCATAGCAACTTCCCTGGCCAGGCTGATCATCCAAATCCACACCAGCCAGGGCTATAAAGTTTACGTTCCAAAGTCTGCTAATGCCACATTTTGGTTAAATGTTGTACCTAATAGGAGTGCTGGTGTAGCATATAGACTGAATCTGTTGGTTAAAGCCAGCTCAACTAACAGAAGTTGGCCGAGCTCAGAGCTGGCTTGTACAGTTGTTTGATTTAGAAGATCTGTCTCTCTGAAGATGTGTGTTCTAACATCAGAGGTTCAGATGAATATGCAAGATTAATGACATGCAGAAATTGCAATACCTCATGATTAGGAAAATATCCTAGCTTAGCTAAGCATGGTCATTGTGCAGTTTCAGCCAGGTTTTCAGCTCCTATTTAATATGTCACTTCTTCTGAACTTGAAGTCACTGTAAGATGGAACTTTTTATTAAACATGCTGGTAACAATCATTACACACAATTTTTAGTTGCTGCAGAGAATGAAGACTAATTATTGCCTATTTCCCCCATTTTCCAGACATAAACATCAGCTGTTCTTCCAGTCCCCAAGTGGAACTGCATATCTTCATTGCTAAGGTAAGGACTGCTGGGATTTGGGACCCATTCAGACCAATGCTTTTCACTATACCTAGCATGTGTTGTGTGCCAGATGCAGGGCTCTGTTTTAGTCTGTGAATACAAGTTATTGTGCTGTGTAAGTATATTGGTAAGGTAATTATTATATTTCACAGGCAAGATACTGAAAACTTTTCCAAGCATGACTCAAAAGCCCCACTAGATTGATTGTATTTCTGGTGCTTGTCAACTCTGACAAGAATAGGTGAATCCTGGTCAGCACAAACACTAACAGACATAACTAGACTAGCGTGGCAATGCCATCAACATTTTAAATTGTATTTTAACAAATACATCCCATCCAACTACACCATGCTGCTGGATATCGAAACTGTAAACCAACGTCCCACAGTGTGTCACTATCGGTACAAGTCGCCCCGTGCCACTACCGCGTAAACCCCGGCACTGTCTCTCTCCGGTGGCTGCAAACCAGCCCGCAAACGCCCTGGTCCATGCAAAAAAGGCGTCCGGATGGCGGAGCTCCACACGGGCGCGGCTGCCCCGGTCTCAGTAGCACAGCGACAGTCGGACAGTGGGGTTGGGTTCGTTTGTCAGTATTGGATGGACAGTCGCAGGCTGCGTGATAGCGGTGGACATCTGGAGAGGAAAGGCTACTCAGGCTAGCAAGCAGGGTGTACTATGTGACGGTGGCCGGAGCCATTGTGTGTTATATGTCTCGGTGTTTCGGTCCCATGAGGCGGTAGGAGGCTCTGACGCTGACCAGCGATAGATAGACGAGTCCCCGGACAGCGCGCCGCCTATCGCCGCTGTGACCGGAAGTGGCCGGTTCCGGCGGACGTCTGCCGCGGCTCGGGGACAGTAGGCGGTCAGACGTGCTCCAGACTCCACCGTGGACGCCCTGCTGGGACTGCTGCCTCCTTGGGCCAGTGGATAGTGCATCTTCGTGCCTCAGTCGGCTCATGTCCCTCACCGTGGAAAGTGTAAGGGGGCGGATGGACCTCTGGCAGCCGCACTAAACGCTGTCTCTGGTCACTGTATCTGAAGCAGTAGCCACCCGGTGACTGTTATCTGCTGTGGTGGGGCTGATTGCTGAAACCACACGGAGAGCTGTGTTTCTGTGGGCTCGCTGAGGCTCCATCGTTGGTGATATACCGGTGATGACGGTGGTGATGCAGTACTGGTGATGGTAGTGCCGATGGTGCAGTGAAGTTTGTGCATTTGAAGACACCCATTAGGTGACTGCTGAGGTAGCGACTCACTGTTTCCATTATCTGCCGACCATGGATGAAGAATTCGTCTTCTACCGGCCGGTGTACCGGGAGTTCCTCTACATCGACGAATGGGAGGAAGCCAGGCAAGTAGCAAAGTCAGGCAAGCTAGTTGAGCCAGGCAGGCGAGCCTCCCTGCCTATTCCCGGGGCAGGTGCTGATATTTTCTTTGTGTGTCCAACCCTCACGACCCTTAGAACCGTACACCAGTCACTGAACGGGCACAATTGTCTTTCGTGGTTCTGTGTTCTGCACCAGCGTGTGCTAGGACGTCAGCCATTAACTAAACAAACAAGGACGTGTCTCTCTTTACACAGGAAACAACTCATTGCTTCTGGGGCTTCTTGGGCCACAATCTTTACTCTTCAGTTCCTCACGAGGGATATTCCTTGTTCGATAGCGATTCTTACGACGCTGCCGACTTTCTGTTCCCTCTGCGTGACACTTGGCATGGTTTTCGGAAGCGGTCTATCTCCCTATGTTACTCACGGTCCGGGTTAATAGCTCCGGTCATCCGCTGTCCGGGTCTTAAATGGTCACAGTCCGCTCTACTGCCTGCCCTACGACCCCCTTATCGCCCCGTCCGCCCCCGGCCCCGTCATTAGTTCTGTGAAATCCTCCAACCCGTTTCCGTTTGTGGCTGGTAGCGGAGAGGTGTTGGTGCTGCCGCCTGGCGGTGTCGGCGGGAAGCACCTATCGGACGAGTTATCGGGCGGCGCGGCGGCGATAAGGGCGGTCGGCTGCGTTCAGTCGCTCGGCCGGTCGGTGCTGTCGGAGCTGGCTGGTGCTCAGGGTGTGGGAGGTTTAGTGGTGCTCAGATTAGTTAGTGGTGAACTGGTGAGGTCAGGTGGGACCTGGTGACGCGCTCGTTGGTGCCCTGACCGCACTTCGGAGACGGTGACCTGGTGGTCAAGTGACCTGGTGCAAGGTGTCGGTGATTTCCGTTGACTGCCCTAGCCTGCTGCTGAGTACCAGCGATAGTGGTCTGTGATATTCAGTGAGGTCCAGCTCAGATAACTCGCCGTTCCCTGTGCTGCCGGAGACTGTATTCAGTAAGCCGGACCGGACCGCAGCGATTGCTCCTGCCTCTCGCCGTTGAATCTGGCTGCTCTCCAGGCACCCAGGAGATCAGAAGGACCAGCCAGCCGCCTGTGTAACCACCTGCTCCCTGCCTGACTCGCTGCCGACCGTCAGTGGCAGCGGCATTGTCAGGATTACCGGGTGACTCTGAGGTCAGTGAGTCGAACTCTCAGCTCTGTGCTATCGGCAGAGGAGGTTCGAGTTAGCCGGTGGTACCGGATGTAGCTGTACATGATAGCATTTCCTTTTCCAGTGATGTCATTGACCATTCGAGCTGCATCATTAGTGTCGGGTTGTCTGTTCCAACGGCAAGGAAGCTCCTCCGCATGCTTGGCGCAAAATGACCTTAGTAGTCGGCGCGCCCTAAAGCCCCAATAAACAAACAAACAAATCCTCTGCATGCCATGCAATAGTGTCTTACGCTGCCTGCCGTGTCGGACATTTCCCATAGTGTTTCTTTTCCTTCTCGTTGCGACCCGCTTCGTTTGAACACTTTGGTGCTCCCGACTCCTAAGACTGCTTTGCGTCTTTTCCTGTGAATCCGCTCCGTGGGACAAACCGCCGTTGTAGGCGGCACTGTGGAGCTACTGATTTCAAAAGCTGTGCACTGCACGGTCCCAGCCGTCCTTGTGCACTGCTTGCTGGCCGCGACGGGCTGGTGACTGTCTGAGAGTCGGAATGGCCGGGGTGGGAGTCCGTCGGTCTGACGCCAGTCTGCACCAGCTGAGCTGGTCTGGCGGCGAGTCTGTGGTCTGCAGGTCAGTCTGCAAGCTCGCATTAGCTGTGCTTTGTGGAAGCCTGTACCGCCCATGCTTTTTGGTAGCCGTGCTGTGATTCTGTTCCGGCTGTGCCGTGGCTCTTTGCTGTCTTTGTTGGAAGTCTGTGCCGTCTGTGCTGTATGGTAGGTGCTATTCGGGCTGTGAGTCTGTGCCACCCGTGCTGTGAGCCTGTGCCATTCGTGCTGTGGCTCTTTGCCTTCCTCGCTGGTGCACTGACAGCCGGCGGCAGCTGGGACGCCGGCGCCGCGTCGGCCGTCTGTGAGTCACAGTCCCACGGTCGGTGTGACACAGACCGACTCCCCCGGGGCGCTCCGTAAACAGACCGGCGACGGACGGCCGTGTCCGCACTACGATCCGCGGCGGACGACTGTGTCCGCACAGACCGGCGGCGGACGACCGTGTCCGCACTGAGCGACCCGTTGGACGGCCGCACTGGGTACGGCATGGTCGGACGTGGCGAGACGGTCGTACTGAGTGTGGCACACCTACTGTGTAAGGGGCACGGTCGTACTGTGTGTGGTACGGCTGTACCGTGAGCGGTGTGGCCCTGCTGCTCCTGTCCCGACATTCTCTCCCTCCGTGTCGGCCGGCTGACTTCTACCTTCTCTACATACTGCTCCATCCGTTCGTCCGCGCGTTAGTGTCTTTTGGTGAAGTAGATGTTCTGTTCCGAAATATATCCGTTGTGCTATGTTTCGGGATGCTCTCCTTACCAATGCACTAATTTGTCTTCTCTTTATTTGCTCTCCATTGTTTTGGGTGTTACATGCATTCCCTTCTCCCGGCATGTTGGTTTTTGCATTGAAAATGAGCTGTTTGCGATGGCTGTCTTGAAACATTCATCCTGGTATGGCGTGCCCTCTGTCATTGCCAGCTTCCTGTGGATTGTCTTTTACTGTCATACCCTCCTGACCCTCAACATCGATCCTCCTTGGAGCGATTACCACTGATAGCTATCAGTCACGTGAACCCTCTACTGCCCACAACCTTCTCCCACTATCCACTCTGCAGCTCCCATGTGTCCGATGACCGTACCGTTTCTCTCCGACTCCCCGCCGTTCACGATCGCTCACCGGCCGCGCTAACCGCCGTGTGACTGATGGGGCCGCCCCCGGGCGGAGTGTTTATTTCTGCTCCGTCGGGAAGGTCGCGGCGATGTGTTCCCATCCCGTCAGCTGCACCTGGCAGCGACACTCCTCGTACGTACGACGGTGGCGTCATGCTGATCCAATGACGTCATTGGTGGGGTTGGATTTAGCCCAGCGGTTAGAGTTTCAAAAGTGCTGAATTTATGGTCACAGTAGCTAGGCTTTGGCATTTGACTTTCACTCTTATGGTGACGTTTTTGGAAATCGGACGGAACTGGATCGGCCCCTTTATTGATGAACGTTTCACTCGTTAAAATATTCCGAAAATTTTCGATGGACCTTCTGGTCTCCATGGTTTTGAGACCCAGATATCGTAATCTTACGCTGAGTGGTCTTTTTACCAGATGAGCACCAAACTAGTTGGAGTGAGTCAAAACAGTTCAAGGTCGTGCTGTGGGGCTTTTTCAATACCGGTTAGTGACCTGATGGGCATTTGTTAACGATTGGCTGATGATGTGCCGGTGATTAATTTGATTGTTGCGGCCATTGGGGTACTAACGAGTATCACATTCCCGTTTCATGCTTCATGGACTTGTGGACTCGTGACAACCACGGGATACACTGCTGAGTGCTTTGTTTATAGCTAGTATTTTCTTTCCGTCGTTTTTAGACAATTCGCATGCATTGCTGTGTGTTCTGACCTTGACTGCCTTGGACTGAACATTAGGACAGTAACCAGACCAGCAGTCTATACGTTTCCAAGTGGCATCTCCCTCGCCACTTCTGCCGCGACATTCACGGCCACATCTGAAGCATCGCCCCTCCCGCCCGCTACCGTAGCCGATAGTTTGCGGCCGGCGCGACGCGCCCTCCGTTGTTTTGGCCGCTGGAGGGCGCTGGCGTCACTGCTCGAACCGTAACCACCGTCTCCAGCTCGGTGGGTCTATCTATCTGTCTGTCTGTCTGTCTGTCTGTCTGTCTGTCTGTCTGTCTGTCTGTCTGTCTGTCTGTCTGTCTGTCTGTCTGTCTGTCTGTCTGTCTGTCTGTCTGTCTGTCTGTCTGACACCTGCGCCCTGCCAGAGTGGGGACAGAGGGTCACGGTGGCAGTGTAGCGGGCGGCGACCCGCGGGGCCTTGGACCCCCACGTGGAACACACGGCACTCGGCAGCCACCGCAGAGCCGCGCGGTATGAGCCGGCCGGCCCGCCGCCGCGGCTCATGATGGATGTGTTTGCCCGCTGCTGCCGCCGCGATGATGCCATTTGTTAGCGGCGTGTCACTGCCGTCGGAGCCTCGCCAGGCGGTTCTCTGGATGTTGTGTGAGCAGTTCTACCGGCGGAGTGGGCTGTAAACAAGAAAACCGCCGCCGCATGGTTTGAGTTTATCGCCGCTCACGAGTCATGTGCTTTCATTTGCGACCCATATCGTTACTCGCCCCAACAAACACCGGCTCTAACGCGGCGATAACCCACTCCACACCGTCCAATCCCATTCAAACTCGGGCTGCGATTAAACCGCCTGATAACGATCAGGTGCCACGTCACCCACCTGCCACGGCCGTTGCGCCCTTGTGACTGCGGGTACGCCGTGTAACCGACGATAACCTATCTGTCGCCCAGTGTAGCACTCCCGTGCCCCCCGCACAGAGAGTGATGGGCCCCGACCAACCGGCCTCATCTCAGCAACTCGGCACTGGCAGAAGAGCCGAGCTATTCCCCAGGACAGCCGGGTTTTACGAGAAACCTCAATGTTTCGCTGTCGCTGGCCGTCGCCTTTCCCCAGTCTGTCCCCAGACTGTCCTCAGACCAGGCTATACGATCTATGGCTGATATACTGCCGCGGAGTGGAGCCGACTGGCCGGCCCGCTGCAGTATTGTGCCGTCATGGCGGAGCATTTCTGGTGCGGCGACTGGTGCAGTGGCTTGGTGGAATGGATGGCTGCGGCATGTCATTGTGGGTCACGGCGGCGTCCGTCTCTTGGGAACACTCGGACGGTTGGGGGAGGAGGCTAGAATAGGGAGCTGTGTCTCATGGAACGGCTTGTCTTGCCTTAGAAGACGGCTGAATTTGGTGGGGATGCCTGGACTCGACAGTCGACACTCCGCCCAGTAAATGTGTTCAGTGAATGTAAAATGGAGGAAGGGGAGGGGATGGGGGTTAAGTGGCCCTAGGATGACCTGCTTTGACACACTGACTGCACACTGTCCGAGGCTGGACGGCGGCGGACAGCTGGCATCTCTCGGAGAAGTGGCTCGTAGGCCGCTCGTGGCAGCCATCGTCGGATCGACCGAGAGACCGCGCCCCACAGCCCCTGGCGCCGGCCGGCCGGACGGCTGTCGATTTTCGACACCGTCCGGTTCTCCGGGCACCGCCCGCCTCGGTCCAATAAAGGAGACTTTGCCGTCCCAGCCTCCAATATTCACTCCCGTACCATCCCCACTCCCCAGTGACCCTCTGACAGAGTGGACCGGCAGACGACGCCGACACATTCGATTGGTTCAATCGGGAACCTAAAGCTGCCGGCATTACGTATCTTTGATTGCATTGTGGTTTTCGAGGAACGGCATCAATTGACACGTGCCGTTTGAAGGCCCGCGCTTGTGGAGGGTCTCGTGCTGGGATTGGTGGATTCGATGGTGAACTTCCGTCGATGACTTCCGTCTGGTCAGCGCCCATGGCCTTGGTATTCAGTATCACGGGCCCCACGGGACGTCCGTCACGTACGGCCTTGTGTGATGGATCCGATCGCCTCGTGTCCCCTCCCTTCCGACCGGCCCACGGTAGGCGATCGGGCCGGTCTAGCCTCGCGAAACCTCAAAGACACTTTTTCCCCGAAAATTGGAAAATAACGCATACTAGTCGACAGAAAATTCATCAAAGATTACGATTAGTGCATTTGCGTGGTTCAGGAGACATTTTTTCATAGACAAAAGTATCGTTAAAGACAGCGTTCCGTAACACTTCATAAGGGGGATAATCACAGCCGATTTTTACGCTCTTTGAATATTTTGCGGAACGATGAAATTGCTAGGTGTGGAGCATCCATTTTGCATGGAAAGTGAAATTTAGATGTTTAGACGATTCCACCAGAGAAAGCAAGTAGACAAAATCAGTTCAAAATATCTTATAATTAGGTTAACTTTTTATATTTTTTCTACCACTGAACATTACGTTCACTGAATTAACCAAGCCCAGCAAAAAAAGTTTTACGAGGATGAACTGAAAATAATGCTGTATCGCATGCACTAAGACACTATCTATTAGGGAAGCCAGTGAAAATTTGCAGCCACTTGCAGCCCTGGCATCCAGACACCTTTTTCTTCTAAGGATTGGCCGTGGCTTGGTGCACTTGAGCACAAGTGGTAAATGCCCCAAAAGGTGTTTTCGCGATAGCTCAAAACACCCAGACAATAGAGAGCTGCAACTTGGCATACCTGACCTTTGATGCACGCCAAATCTTGTGACACCAACTGCACTTTCAAGTCAGGTCAGGTCACTGACCTATGACGTCATAAATAAACCTCTGCACGATCCTCAGATGTCGCAACCTTGCAACGCTCTCAGTGCCAGAGTAACTTTCACAGGGAGGTGAGACTTGCAGGACTTCAGACTTGTAAACGACTCTGAGTTGATTCGTGAATCGACTCAGAATCAAACCGTTTTTCGATGAGTCGTGAGTTGATTCGAATCACTTCATCGAGGAACTTGATGAGTCATGAGTTGATTCGAATCGATTAAATTTAGCATCATGAGTCATTTGATGAATCGATTCAAATTTTCAGACTCAAACAAAGAATCGACTCAAAAAAAATTTGAGTCGTTTACAAGTCACCATCAACACCCTAATAATCAATGCTAGATCACCCCCTCAGCTTTAGCCATCACTTAACTCCATATTTCAGACTTACAAGAGCCTCAGAGGCTCAGCCACAGGCGCCTAATGAGCCAAAAGCATTTGGCAGTTGGTAGGTACTTAGTCTTACCAAACCAAGTACCTGCTACACTACCTAGGTACCTACATTTTACATGTCAGAAGTCAGAATTGACACCTGCGGCTGCCTCCCCTTCTCCCAGTCCCAATTTGGTCCCAATAATCAATCAACAGCATACGAGTTTGGGCGTCTATAGAGTCAAATACGCCCAAACTACCTATAGCCTATAAACTACCTATAGGCTGTGCTATAATATAAATAAACTCACCTATAAACCGCAAAATTGCGATGCTCAACTGCCAATAAACCACAAAATGCACATTTTCCATGAAATAGAAGTTTAAAAAGAAACTTGTCTTATGACATCATAGAATCTTCAGAATAATGTAAAGGAGCGGCTTTGAAATATTTCCTCAGCGATCTCCATTCGCCTAAAATATGTACTATGAGTGACGTCATGAATTCGAGAATAGAATGTGAAAGTCATAGTATGTTTTAAGAAAACTACATTAATGGCGCAGTTGATAACTTTCACGTCTGAATCTCGTGACAAATTGGCCGGATGACGTTGCCCGAATTGCACCAATGACAATTTATTTTTACCAAAAGAGCCACTTGGTCAGTGCTCTGGTGCTCCTGATATCGATTAATATTCAATGACGTCATTTTTAATCTAAAATTGTAGACTAACAATATTTTTTATATTCCTTCATTTTAATCTCCACGTTGAGCCAACATAAATGGTAAGTGACGGATGGGCTCTATCTAGCTGGCAGCCAGTTGGCACTGCTAAACTACTAGGTGCCGTTTGGAGAATGTATATTGTATACCTACATCAACATTAACTACTTTCAATGAGTCTCAACTCAAGATCATATCTGATTCTGAGGCCTGAGCCACTCATGCAAGGTCATGGCCTCCTAGTGGCCCATGGAGTCCCTGCTGATGCTGGATATTTCACAGGTGGGATTAATCCTATTTTTGAGGTTGTACTGTTTGAATAATTTTATCTGATAAGTAAGAAGTAGTAACATTTGTCTCATTATCATGTAGAAAAAGTTTGATTAAAAAAAACATGAATGCCTCTCGGAACTTGTGCTTTTGAATTTTCAAATAAGACTTTCGAGGTAATAATAGGAGATAGGTTACTATGCTACTCCTTAGTCCTTACTTATATTATAATTGTCTCTCAGAGTTACTTACAAATTTATCTGACATTGCACTGTTGACTGTTGAGTGTTGAAGATAGGTAGGTGTAAGGTAGGTACCTATTTACCTAGTCCTACTAGGTAGGTAGCTGCTTGAATCTTTGGTCAAGGCTACTATGCTGCTTAATACAATTGTGGTATGCGGCATATTCATTTTATCATAGCTTTGAGTCAAATAATCAACAAATGCCTATAGTGAGTCATGGGTTGAATGAAATAAGTTCAATAAAAATGTCGTGTGAGTCATGAGTTGATTTGAATCGATTCATCAAAATGTGTAAGTCATGAGTTGATTCGAATCATTCCCTTGGCTAGTTGCTCGAGTCATGAGTTGATTTGAATCATTTTATCGAGGAACTTGATGAGTCATGAGTTGATTCGAATCAATTAAATTTAACATCATGAGTCGTTTGCTGAATCGATTCAAATTTCCAGACTCAAACAAAGAATCGACTCAAAAAAAAATTTGAGTCGTTTACAAGTCTGCAGGACTTATTGTCCTTTAGAGGTCTTACAACTTTTTTATCTCAGGTTTTTCCTAAATGTCACATAAAGTCAGGTTGGTCACGTGATCTCACCTATAAGTCAATGGGGAAATATGAAAACTGTTATTTTGGCGCCAGGAATGATATTCGATTGTCTCAAGTACATGGAATCGTTACTTCATGCATTCCTTGCAAGATCTGATGCTGCATTTGTCCATTGTTGACCTTGCATGACGTCATTTATGACGTCACTAGGGTCATACGAGTTTTTCGTCAATAACTCCCGATCAAATTGAGCTAGAGAGTGGACAAGGTCACCAATGGACTCCGGAAGACCTGCCGAATCGAATGATATGCGATATGACCTCATTCGACCAACTTCGTGATTTGAAGACCTCTGACCTGACCTTGACTCGAGGTCAACAGGTCAACACCTTACGGTGGCCTCACCTGAACCAAAAAGTATACCATTCGACGCGTCTGAGCAAGGCGAACACGACGATGTCAAAATCGTGTTTCTGCGGCCATTTTTTGCGAAGTTATTTACCAAAAACCAAACCCGCTGCTTGGGTCACGTTATGAAATGGGGCCTCGCCGGGCGAGATTTACGCTGTTTCATGGTATGTATAAATTGGTAGGGCATAATCGTTTGAATAAAAAGTTGGCTTGGAAGCAATTTTCTACGGAGGTACACACCATTTCGATGTCCTACCCAGCTCATATCGTCATTAATTTCAACCTACCCTCAAAAGTATCCATGCGTTATTCGAGCGGCAATTGGGCAGATTGCAAGCTCGCCACAGAGCACAAATCCTAAAAGAGATAGTCCTTATTTAAAACATATGCTCATTGGATATTCAAGAAGGTTGCTCCTAAATATTGTGGTTCTAGCTTCAAAACTATGGATGTTATGAATGCCGATAGGTTTCACGAGGCTACACCGGCCGGATCGCCCACTGTGCGGCCGTATGAAGTCACCCCGTCCTCACACCTCAGCTCACAGCAGTCCTGCACGTCTGAACCCGCCTTTTCTTGGAGAACCAGCGAGACTGAGCTTATCGCACTCTCGGTGTATTTGACAAACACACCCGTGTCCGGTCGGTGCCACTCGGGGGGGGGGGGGGGGGGGTCACCGGCCGGCGGCGGTAGTGGCGGCGGGGTGATGTTTGCTGTGGCCGATAGCGGCGGCCTAAACTGGGGAAACTGAGGCCGGCCGGTCGTCAGCCTCTGGACGGGCCAGCTGGTGACAGACGAAGCTCGCTGAGGGTGGGGCTTTGTGGTGGCAAGCTGTCTGGTGGCTTGAACAGGTGCGCGAGCCGCGAGGAAGGGGTAATTTGATCAGAAACCCTGTGAGTAATGTTTTGTGCGTCACGTGGCGCGAACACGAGGCACGTTAGTAACTGTGCCCGTCAACGGGCTGTCTCCTTCTTAGCCAGCTGGCAGCCGCCGGTTGGTGTTTGTCCGCGTATTCCTCTGGATCTGCCTTTGATCTGGAGCGTCCCCTGCCACACACAGACCGCCTCACCACGCGCCGGCCGGGCGCAGGCTGATGAGCTCACTCCCAGGAATGATGAGGTCATCTGTGCGCGCTACGAACCCATCGCGGCCAATGACGAGCACTATCCGAACGGCTCGATGATGTAGGCTGGCGCGTGCCTCTGCTCATCTGGCATTCCGGTGCCGTGGTGGTCGTTCCGCCCGGTGACAGCTACTCGGGCGCTGCTGAGAATTGCCGTCCTGTCTGCCGGTGTGACGGCGGGACCAATATCGGGCGACTGGGAACGGGAGCTGCTCTGCGGGTCGGTGGGAGGCGACATAGCCGTGTCGGACTGAGCTGAGAGCAGCCCGGTCCCGTTTGCTGAGAACGGACCGCGTTCGGCCGCGTCTGTTGGACGATCGATGTGCGGCGCCGGCCAGACGGGCGCCGCCTCAACCGTCGGCCGTGCGTCCGTCGAGAGCGACGAGAACAGCGGGAGAGGGGGGGGGGGGGGCAGGCGAGGGACGAGGGCAGGGTAGCGGGTGGTTATTGCAGAGCCTTCGCCTGGGTCGTCGAACGGCTATAGCAGCCTCAGCCCAGCTTAGGTCGTTCCCAGGTTTCTTTTGATTATTTAAGTTACGTGATCTCATCTCGGAATCTCAGCCTCAACCACCTCATATTTTTTGTTAGGCACGACTATTCAATTGTAAAGTCGTCAACCCAAGCCGTACCCAAAAATCTTGTCCATAAAGCGCCGACTCAGGGTTTGCGCCTATGTTTCTAGATTTTAAGGCAATGATGCGAGCGACGTATGCCAGTCATGTCGGCCTCCATTTGCTATATCAGGCGGCAACTGGCCGGCCAGTTCGACTGAGGTCTGATCTGGTTAGTGGTTTGTCGATTAAATTTGCATTGAACTGCTAAATTTGTTTCCGATTCAACCGGATAGCTTTCAATGAAATGACGATGGCTAATATGATGCATTTTGGAACCGGTACTTTCTCTTATAATCAGTATCGGATCGATGCTGTGCTGTGCAGAGGGTGCGTTTGCTCCCTTGATTTGGTGATGTGACGGATATCCAATGTAGGCACCTCTAGCCTGCTGTTCCTACTGTGTCTCTTTCATGAAAATGGACTTGTTTTTGCCTACTGCTCCTACCGTTTGTGCAAGTCTGAGTATCCCCTCATTGGCCGGTCACGCCGTGTCTGCCCCCGGTGTCAGTTTTCCCACCAGGGAGCACCCCTCCCTTCTCCCCTGTCACCTCTGGGCTCGTCTGTCACATTCGCGACCACAGCCGCGCCGCTTGGGTTTCATCCCGGCAGCGGAGGGGACGCGAGGTCAGGAGACGGAGATGGACCACCTGGGGAGTTGTCGCTCAGCTGATACTCCCTTGGAGAGCTGGGGCTGCTCTGAGACCACTGCCGCGCTGGCAGCGGGCCCTCGACCCGACACTCCGGATTGCCGGTCCGTCCTCTGGTGCAACTCCGACCGGACTGCTCAACTGGCATTGCTGGCGTCACTGCCGAGCCGCGGAATGTCAGCCAACATCAGCCGCCATCAGTCGTGTCTGCACGTCAGACAGCCCCGGCTGACGTCAGTTGTACCCGAGCGTCAGGCGCCATCAGCTGGCATCAAAGGCGTCCAGCCCGGACGTGCCGCTCTCGTCGAGTTCCTCTCTGTCCGCCCGTCCGTCCGGCTGTCTGTCTGCTGGTGTCACTGCAACTAAGCTGCTGTATTCCATTGGCTGTCTGAACCGTTCCCAGGGCATCGACAGAGTCTGGAGCAGTTTGCCTGACCTTTCCTGTCTCATGGTCAGTTATGAATGAAACGAGGAGTGGCTAGAGTGTTCCACTGTTCTGCCGTTGATCTACCCGAGGTCTCTGACCTGCCTCCTCGCCGCTATACCACACCCCCTTCCGCTTGCCGTTATCCGCCCACCATTCTGCATCCCCTCTCCCCCATCTGACGTCCATTGCCCACCGCCTGCCGTCCATCGTCCCTCGCCCAGCCCACCTCCCTCTGTCCGCCGTCCGCGGCGGGCTCCCGTGGGCGGCCGTTTTGGCTATCTGCGGGCGGAGCTCTCCGGCCGCGGCGTCCGGTGCTGTCAGGGGCGGCCCGGCCGGGCACCAGCTCCGGGCTCTGCCTACCGACAGAGAGGGAGAGACTCGGGGAGGCTGAGTCAGGGCGGCAACTGGTCGGCAGAGGATATGGCGCGGAGGTTCTCCCAGCGCTGCGTGGGACAGGCTGTAAAGTCATCCACGCAGAGTTGTGAGGCTGGTCAAATATGCCGCGGGTCTGTCAGGAGACTGCAGAGTTCCTGCTGCCGCTGACAGCTCGCTCCAGATGGTTACAATGCATGGGTGACATGACGACTGCAGGGTCACGGCTCTGTCTATTGAGTGCGAACTGTCCGAGCGAAGGGTGATGTGTGCGGACGCTGTCGAGTGTGGACCGACTGCACTCTGCGCTCGGTCCGGGAATGGGCTGAGTGAGCCGCAGCCATGCCGTATAATGAGCTACCGTGTCGTGACCGCGGTCATTTACACAGAACCGCGGTCATTTGCACAGAGCTGGGTAAGTTGAGAGCCGGCCTGCCACCGACGCCGCTCACCATAGCGACTGTGAACGCTGACCCCGGCCGGCTACTCTGGTGATCGCTGTCCCCCGGGCCGACAGTAGCCAATTCCGAACAAGCCAACGGCTGTCTGTCGACAGAAGGTTATCTATGGCCACTGGCGGTCGGCCATTTAATTTTATTATCGGCAGTTTTGGGCTCTGTTGAGTCCAATCTGTAGGGAGCTTCCAACAATTTCTTGAAATTTAGAGATCGTATTATTGCATGTCACATTACGATCTCTTGCACATTTCCTAGTAGCGCTATTTTCGGTTTCATGAGGTGTTATCTTCGTGCATAAACATCCAAATCTGGTGACCTTGCCACCTTCCGGGGGTTTCCTCCAATCCGGGAGCGTCGCGTGAGTCGGCGGCGGCCCCCGGGCGGCCGTCTGGGCGACCTTCGCTGCGCGGCGCGGCGCACTAGCGACCCCTGCCGCCGCCGCCGAGACTCGGGAGCTCGCTCACCTGGCCGGACGCAGTGCGGTGCGCGCGTGGTCGGAGAGCAGTACCCGTGCGGTCGGTGGGAGCGGGTAGGGAGTGGAGCGACCGCAGCTCGCAGCCCGCAGCCCGCTCCAAGAGCTGAGTGACGAGTGATTACCTGACCGCGCAGGGCGACCTGTCGGCGGGTCGGGTCGGGCAGTGTTGGTGTCGGACGGGCGGGAGGCTGTCCGGGCCCCCGAGCCGTCCCCCCAGTGTTGTGATCGGTTCAGACTTCAGACCGCTCGGGTGGCGGTGCCGTCGTCCTGGCTCTGTCCACGCTGGCGTCGGCGGTGGCGGGCGGCGCGGTGCGTCGCCGGGTGCCGTCACCGGCGCCGCCGGCCGCTCACCGGCTGTCGATGCCGTCGGCGCTGGGTCGCCGGTGGCGGCCGGCCGTGCGTCGTCTCTCGGCCGCCTGGGAGCGCACCGAGCGCTCGGGCCGCGCCGCCGAGCCTGCCGGCTGGGAGTGGCGCCGCGCCGAGCCGAGCGGCGCTGGACTCCGGCCGCTGAAGGAGCAGTCGCCGCCGCCGCGCCGGCCCCTCTCCATGTGAGTAACCGAGCTGTGTTACCGGGCACCGGAGTCGCTGGAAGTTGCTGATACCGTCTGTGCGGCTGGTTACGTCTTGATGGTTTATTTATTCCGTTCCAGAGTTATGCTACAGCTTCGCAGAACATACCCGGATGTTTTGAATGAACTATGCTATCAGCTGGAGTTAAGACTTGCGCGAGTCCCAACTTAGCAAAAATCGGTAACACTGACGGCGAAAGGATCATTCAACTCTTTGAGTCTTGCTCGCTTTTAAATGACTATTGGTCAGTTACTTCTGAGCCTACCAACACTGTATCCATTCCATCGACGCCCCTTGGAAGTCACAATAAGCCTTTTCCTCAGTCCTCACCCTTTTCCTTGCCCAATTACGTCTTCTTCTGCGTTATTGGGAAGAAACTCCAGCATTCCAGCACTTCATCAGAGTTCTCCGGCGTAGCTCCCCCAGACGTGCTGGGAATCGTCGACACGTGTTGTGCTCTCCATCTGTGCGCGCGTGCGTGCGTGTCGGTGAAAGTGCTGCGCGTGTCGTGTCGGCGTCACGTGACGGACCCGTTACGCAGCCGTGACCGCCGCCACTCGACCTCAGCGAGACCAAAGCGGCGTCACGGCGCGACGTGCCGCGGCGCTCTGAGACGAACCGTGACGCGCTGCGAGGCGCCTGATGCGCCGTAGCTCACAGTGATTTGTTATGATCTGCCGTCGCGTCCGTCTCGGCAGATCGTTTATGGTTGTCGCGAAGCAGTGCGGGCGGAGCGGCATTGTCCTGTCACTCGTGCGGGAAAACGGACGCCCTGAGTCAGTCTTGCCGCTGGGAAATCTCCTGCCGGGGGCGGTTTCTCCTGCAGTTAGCGCCTGGCGTAACGCCGGCAGTCTCTGAATGAGGTGTGCTGTGTCTAGTCTTCTGGTGCGACTTCTGCCTTTGACCTGGTCTGACCGGTCGCTGCTCTATACCGCCTGTCGCCACCCGCCCGACAGACAGAGCTGAATGGGCGTCCCGAGACTGCTGACACGCCTGTCTGGCCTGGCGCGGTCCACCCGTCACCCGAGCTGCCGCCGAGGCCGAGGCTCTCAGCTGACCGCGGGCTCAGACGGGTGCACCGGCCGCCGCGGGGTCGCCTGGCGGGTTTAGTACGGTCAGCGGCCGACTGACGGCTGCATGCCTGGGTGACGGCGCCGCTCTCACAGTCACACCCCGGCGACCGAGGGCGGAGCCGGGCCGTGCCCTCCGCCAGCGCCTCCCACACGCTCCGGAAGCTGCTGACGTCATGTCGCCGAGGGCTGCTGCAGCTGCCCGGCCGACCGGCCTGCTGACGGCAGCAGCGGCGGCCCCGCAGCGCGCGCCTCAAAAGGACACGGCTGTGGTCCGGCGGACGGAATCTGATCAGTGGCCGGCCGCACAGTGTGGCCGAAGACCAGTTTAGCGCGAATTTAATCCCAGCGCCGCTCGGATCCACTGAAAATGGTTCTCTGGTTCCAAAACTGACGTTTACCCCTCACCGGACCTATTGGTTTTCAAAATACCCCCCCCCCCCTTCGCCGGCCGAAGGGGGGGGGGGGGTACGACCCCCGTCGCTGTTTCGCCCCTGATGAAGCTAGAGCCTCGCGGAAAAAAACGAGCGTGTGTGCCGTTACGAGACGCAGCAACTGGCATCCGATTTTAAGGTCTCAGGTTAACCTGTGACCTCTGAGTTCAGGTCAAGTGGCCCAAGGCACGGATTCGTTTTTTATTAATAACTTCGCGAAAAAAAAAGTCGCAGAGTCGCAATTTTGGCATCATCGTGTTCGCCTCGCTCAGGTGCGTCGAATGGTATACTTTTTGTTCGGCTGAAGTCAACTTAAGGTGTTGACCTCGGGTCAAGGTCAGGTTAGAGCCCCCCAGATCACGAAGTTGGTCGAAGGAGGTCATGTTGCATATCATTCGATTCGGCAGGTCTTCCTGAGTCCATTGGTGGCTTTCCCAACTCGCTAGCTCAATTTGATCAGGAGTTATTGACGAAAAACTCTTATTATCCTAGTGACGTCATAAATGACGTCACGTAAGGCCAATAATGCAAAAGTGAAGCATCGAACCTTGCAAGGAGTGCATGAAATCACGATTCCGTGTGCTTGAGATAGTTAATTAGGCTGGAGCCTGTTCGGCCGCGCCGCCCCCCACCTTGGTCAGGTCACGACGGGCGGCCGACTAGACATGTTCAAAGCTGAATTGACGGCAAATAGGCAAAAAGTGGCAGCTGAAACTTGCTCGCTTATGTTCAGAAATGTGCGGAGAGTTCACCCATGCCCTATTCGTCATATCCATTTTTATCCATTTTGACATTTTCCAACTTCTTTATGAAATACTATTGTGAGAACGATACACATGCAGGGCTCCTGTTCTAACTCATTAAACTCAGAAACCATTCATTGAAAAGCTACCATGATAGCAGAAACAGCTTCATCATGAATTGTGCTATCCGGTGATATGCTATTTTCTCATATATCTTCTCGAAGCTTCCGTAAAATTTACATTGAAAACTGGACATATTTCTCAGTACCATAGCCCGATTTCAGGAACCGGAGCGTGGGTCTACTTTCGGCAGGGATATAAGTCCTCAAATGATAAAGTGGCTTAAAAATAAGGTTCTATCCGATAACTTCGGACAATTTCCTACCCATTGATAGGTATAAATAACAGTTTATCGAAAGTCGGGTTTTTGATTAAATTCGCGCTAATCTGGTATTCGGCAAGACCGTGGGCCGGTCCGAGCCCGACCGGCGCCGACCGGCGCTCGACAGGGCCGTGTTGTGACGGCGGCGGCTCCGGTGTCGCCCGGTCTGCCGGCGGCGGTACTGAGCGGCGTGGGCGGTCGGCCGGCGAGTCACCGACCGGCCGCCGACTGCTGGAGCGTACCGCTGGACGCGGTGGGCTCTGGGACAGGCGCCGAGCGGTGGGAGGGTGGACGGTGGGCAAAAGGTAATCGTGGGCCGATTAGGGAAGGTGGGAGGATGGACAGAAGGGTGGATGAAGGGATGGGGATGGGCGACGGATATACCGCGACAAGCGGCGGGGTTCATTGGTAAACGGGAGACGAGAGACTTCGTCTTCAGTACAATATCTGGATTTGTGATACTGAACAGGTAACGCTTCGCTTTTCAACCAACTAACTGCTGTAATGGCCAGTGCATCAACCATCAATCTATGAGCGTGATTTGGCGGCTTGCCGATGTATTTTTAGAAACTAACTGCGGCCATCGATTGTCGGCCACTGGCAGGGAATTGCTGTGTAACTTAGCTGTGTGACGGCCCGGGTCGCTGTCTTCGGGAGCCTGTCTCTTGGGAAGTCGGCGCTGAACTTAGGGCGCACTTTACCGACCACCTTTGGGGCCACTGAGGCGCAAACTTTCGCCATCATCTGTCATGATTCTAAGCGAGGCGTTTGTCAGGTGATCAGGAGAAACGGAGCTTTGTCACTTTGGCCACAGCTTGACGAGGCATTATGTAAGTGTTTGCTCTCTTCCGCTTGTATGGCATTTGTGAACAGTGTCTCGGGTTTGGGCGCGATCGCACTGCGCGTGGTATATGAGGTTTCTAACATTCACACAAGGCGCGCGGGGTTTTGTGTTTTTAAAATAGACATGGCTCCTCAGTTTTCTCTGTAGTTCATTCCACTATTGAGCGCTCACCACAGTTTTGCATTTGTCAACTCTCATTGTGTAGACGATAAACGACATATCCTTGGCTGCGCACCCAATAGGGCGGTGACATCACCATTATTCAAATGACATCCCTGCCCGACAAACAACTCTGAAGCAGCCTGCATAAAAGATGGGATCAAAGCTACCGCTATCATTACGTATGGTGATCGGTAAATGGGCATCGGCGCCCAGCTAACCAAATGAATTAGAGAGCTGATTTTGTTAGGCGCACACTGGCTTCTGTTGCTGGCCGCCTATTTGTGTCGTGGGCCTTGGAGAGTCCTAGATCATATCAGCCATATTCTACTGTATGTCAGTTACTCTGTTGTATAAACATGATTAAATGCGAAAGCTTAACCCGCGCCCCAGTGGCGGTCTCAGCCAACTTCGCCCTAGTGGGGGGGGGGGGGGGGGGGCAGTGCTGGAAATGAGGCCGCTTTCTGGTCCCGGCATTTTATTCTCCGGGTGAGTTAGCCCCGTCTAGCGCTTAGCCTTTCGGGACTCTCTCAGAGTCGCGGTTGTTTTCGCCGCTCGGCCCATTCGAGATGCAAAGTTGATAGTCGCACGAAGTTTATTTGGGGCCTCTGAATATACGACTTCGAAATTAATCGATTCTACAAAACCTTTTACTTTCATCTATATGCATACATTTAACAGTAACTCCAGACTAGACTGGTTTGGCTGGCCCTAAATAAGCTTCGTGTGACTATTAACTTTGCATCTCGACTAGGGCGAGCGGCGAAAACAACCGCGACCCTGAGTGGGTCCCGAAAGGCTAAACGCTGGACGGGATTAACCCGCGAGGAGAATAAAACGCCGGGACCAGAAAGCGGCCTCATTTCCAGCACTGGGGGGGGGGGGGGGGCATATGTTACCACCCACCTCTAACTAAAAAACTAAGAGGGCTAGAAAGACGCGGTAAAAAGCAGTCGATAGCTGACAATGCGTACGTTTGAAAGTATTTCGGTCATTTTTCATCTTAGAGCAATATTGGGGTCACCGGAGGTCATCAAAGGTCAGTGTCATTATATTTCTCAGAAAACATGCATTTATCTCAGGAACTATGATAGCTAGAAAAACACATTGAAAAGCAATCGATAGCTTTTGAACTCTTCTTTTGATAAGGTCCTTATCGAAATTGACCTTAGGTCAACGGTTTAGCCTCCAGAGGGCAAAAACTCCAAAAATAGCTGTTTTTACGGAAAGTGTTTTTCGACAATAACTTTTGACTAAAAAAGCCACGACATTTCTATTGCCAGAATCGTGTTCCTCTCGCCGAGACGCGTCAAATGAATTATAATTTGACCTTGAAAGGTCAACTTAAAAATTTGACCTCAGGTCAAGGTCATGACCTGACCGGAAAAGGTCATGTTGCATATCATTCGATGCGCCTCAACAAGACAAACACAATGAGACCATCCCCAGCGTCCTATCTCTTTCCAATCGAGAGTTATTGGCAAAAATCTGTTTGTAGCCTCAAATGACCTCGGATGATCTTTCTATAGGCTATCAGCAAAAACGACACCTTGGTCGTCACAAGTGGCCCAAATCATTGTGATTCTGAAATATTTGGACTGTTCCTATGCGTACACACGGATCTAGAGGCATTTTCATTTTTCTCCATTGACTTACAATGGTAAGGTCACGCCACTGACCTGACCTTAGGTCACGGATATAAAAAATCCGAGATATACAAATTGTAGGCGCCCCATGCAATCCACCGAGTTTAAAACCTTTCTAACAAACACTGCAGGCTGGACATGATTGCAAACTTTTTTTAGGCTTGGTCAGTTAACTTGACCTGGTGACCTGACCTGACATGACCTGGGATCAAAAATTTCACACATTGTCCAAAATTGATGTACAAAAGGCTACTCAAAGCGGCGCGGCGCTACGCGCCGCGGTTTTTTATTCACACGCAAAAAACGCGACAGGGTGGTAACATATGCCCCCCCCCCACTGGGGCGAAGGTTAAATCTGCATCAAACAATATCGTTTTTCTGCACATCCCAATCATCGAATGTGTTTACTGTCTCCAAATCATAACACCGTCGTCGCCTGTGCTGCTACTCATACCGTCTCCCTGTCGTCCCACCGACACCCACAGTGTCACCCACTGACACCCAGCGTGTCGTCCTTCCGACATCCAGCGTGTCACCTACCGACACCCAGCGTGTCACTGCCGTCCGTCGGTGTCGTCGGTCGGTTTGGTCGCCGTGTGCGTGTCGGCTGCGTCGTCACCGACGCTAGCTGTCCCACCGACGGTCGACGGTCGAGGGACGCGCCCTGAGGTGGTGGTAAATATACCGGCGGCCCCGGCCGATCTGGGCTGGCACCTCGGCTCGGCGGCGCGCCGGGTCACATCGGGCTCTGGCCTCTGGGGGTGCTGGGTTGGCCGCAGCTGCCGAGCTGCTGCCGTAGTGTGGGTTGTGTGTGGCCGAGCCGACTGAGCAAAATCGCTGCCATGCCACCGCTCTCCTGCGGGTGTGTCGCGCTGGGCGAGGTGGTCGTGTCGTGACTGTGTCGAGCCCAATGACGCCGTGCGGCGGTGACGCTCGGGCCGTGGTGAACGGTGGTGTGTGAAGGTGAAGTAGTGCCGCATTGAGTGACAGATAAGGACCGATGATTCTGGCTGCCTGCGTCGGCGTGATCGCTGTTGAACATGACAGGTAGGATTGTGAAACTATGGTTTGATTAACCCCAGATGAATGATTTGTCCAGTTACGGCCTTCAAATCATGCAATTTTCGCTGACATTGCTATGCGACCTGCTGCTTCCTTCAACGAACTCATGTTGCCCGGCATCACAGGTCGTTCACTCCGCTGTACCATGTGGCAGTCTCTCTCGCAGCAGTGACCGCCACTGCCCGGCGCCACAGGCCGCTCCCCTCTCAGCGCGCGGTCTAAGCGGCCGGTTGTTTGGGCCGGTGCCCGCTGCCGGGCCGACTCCGACCTGTTGGCGGCGTGTCAGCGCTCACTGTGGCCGGCCGGCCCGCCGGACGGCTCCTGTAATTTTCACCGGGTGAGCGGCCTTTGATGCGCTGCGTCGGGCTGGATCGCCGGCCTGGTGTGGTGTTAGCGGGCAGTTCAGGTCGGCTCAGCCAGTCCCGGTTCTACCTGAGCTATACTGAGATGTGTCCAGCCCCCCCCCCCCCCCCCAGACATCCCCCAGGACCGCTGTGCTGGGAAGGATTGAGGAGTGCGGCTTTCTGACCGGCGTGGATTGATTTTGTAACTGTCTTGACGGCTATGGTAGATAGTGTGACGGCTGTGACAAGATGTCACCCGGTCGACTTTCCGCTGTGTGACAGAGCTCTGACCGAAACCAATGGTCCTGAGGAGCGCTAGTCACGCTGATTCGCCAGTCACTACCCAGAATCTTTTCTTAGCTCCTATTCCCTGCCAGATGGGTGATGAAACTGGACCTGTGAGGGAGTTCCCAATAGCCAGACCGTGTCCTGGGCTGCCAGCCCCTCGACCGGAGCTGCACCCTTGGGATGTTTCCTGCTCCCGGGACTGTGTGTTCTCCGCCGAACCATAATTAATTATGCACGATTGCTGCATTTTCGGGTATTCATATTCACATAGAAATTTCCCCAGCGGACTCAGTTTCGCCGATGTGCTTTTTACCTGCAATATCGCTCAGATCATGATAGAGTTCGTGCGATCGGCAGGCTGTTTGACGTCCAAATCGCGTGCTCCGCTCGCGTGGCCTCTCTTCGGCCGGCGTTTCGGCTGTCTGTCATGCCGCACCCCGATATCCTGGACATGCCTTTCATTCTGACCGTCTGACGGTGGCAGTCCCACCCAGTTCGCTGGTGTTTGTAAGTATCGTCTGTCTGACCAGCACAGGGTCGGTCCCCGTACGGCCTTCCCCGTCACACTGGGGGTGTCACTATGTTCGTCATGTCCGGTGACGTTCCACTGCACTGCCAGCCATTTGGTAACGCTGAACGAAACCTGTTGATGTCTGGTGAGTGGTGATGGCTGGCACGCTTCGTATAACTCCATCGCTGCACAATCGTAAACAGAGCTTCTTTGCACGGACTGACAGCAGTGCGGACAGTGACCGCCGGCAGATGCAGGAGTGGCGAACTGTGAGGGTCTGCTGGGGATTCGAAATTTGTCGGCGGCAGGCTGGTTGAGATTAGGCCGGGGTGTCGAGACGTGTCGGCGGTGAAGCTCCTGAAGTCCTGAGAGTCGAGCCCTGTCGGCAGCGGTGACACTCTGACACGGTTATTGCTGTGGTGGTCTAATGAGGTACGGCTCAGGACGCTGACGGAGACACTAGGGAGAGGAGGGGTTGATGAGTAAGGAGAGTGTGTCGAGTAGAAGGTGTGCGAGTTTTAACGATTGGCTAGTTTTGGAGCTTTATAATGAACGGTATAGGTCTCTCAGTTTTGTGGTATTGTGGATAGATGCCTTTGTCCTGCGTTTGACTGTCGTTTTGGTGCAACAGCAAGAGCTGGTTAGATTAACGGTCTGGTCGTCCTCTGGTCCATCCTATGAAAATGCCCCTTCTGTCATTGAGCAGAGCCCCGCTCTCTATCTATCAGCAGCCATTTCCTGCGGTTGTTACAGCTCCGCTCTGGCTCGGTCACTGAATCAGCTGCTCCCGTCCGGAGTGTGGCGGTGACCAGCGGCGCGCTGCACCCTACGTCAGCCAGCGAGCTCGTAAATATCTGACCGCGCACTCGGTGCCGGAGCTGAGCTCGTTCACCCTTTTCCTTAGAACCTTTTATAGGTCTCTACATGCGAGTCAATGGATACATGCTCTGTCATTCTGAGGTAGTATGTTTCGGTTTTATGGTCTGGATTTATATGAACGATCTGCATTCGTGCGTGAATATCGTATATCGAGACCCTCGCTAACATTTTACGTCTCTATCAACTTGCGATTACCCGTGACTGTTGCCATCCTGCAGCCTGTTCTGAGTTCACCCGCAGCAGTCTGGCTCCTGGCGCTTCTGAGCGACCCGCAGCAGTATGGCTCCTCCCGTCGCCTGTTATGTGGCCGGGGTCGAGTGGCGGCGCCGGCGGTGTCACCGGCAGATGATGGATCGGAGACCGGGGCCGGGCCGGGCGACGGCGTCTGACCGTCCCAGCTCCCAGAGAGAGCAGAGGCTCAGAGAGTCCCTGAACATCCACTGACACCGGACATTTGGAGGTTCAGGGTCATGTGACCTCACCTCCGGACTCCGGCGACTGGAGCCTGGATGGCTGGCTGTCTCCGGGCATGGAATGTGAACCTTGAACTCGGTGTACATTGTTCTCGATTCTGACCTGAGGAACATTTTACTTGTTTCGTTTTCCGTATTGAGTGTGTTACGACCCCCACATGTGACCCCTGACAATCCATGGGGATGAGTTGTGTCGCATCGTCAAGCATTTCCGTTCCATTTCAGGATTCTCATCACGTCCGACACATAGTACAGTATCCACCCTGCTCTCCCCTGCCCGTCCGTGTCCTCCGGGGTCCCACCCTGCTCTCCGCTGCCCGCGCCCGTGTCCTCCGGGGTCCACCCAGTCCTGTGAGCGGCTCCAGGCTGGCGGCGGCCCACCTTTAATCCCTTCCGTCGGACCCGGCTGAACCACCGACCGTGACCCCACACCCGGCCGGCGGCTCCGGGAGGACAGCCACGAGCTGAGTCAGTCCCTCGGACACAGGGTGAGATAGTCCCACGTGCCACGTCTGGAGTGGACCATCTCTCCTAGCGGACAACCCGCGAAGGCCCGGTGATTTTCGATAAGTGCGCCGGGTCAAAGGCCAGCATCATGTGGGATGTGCGATCGGCAGAACCATTGTCTCGCTAATGGCTATCGATTTCGGATAGTCAAAGAGATGAATTATTCTGGGAGTGTGAAGCGATTCTCCAAATGGTCTGCATAATGCATTGGATATAACCCCGTCTTCAGATACGCTTTAGAGACTGTGGGGTATGCTAACAAGATGAGAAGTGCCATAACGTCCGACACTGCGGCGTTTACTGGCCATTTTCTGAGCCTGTAACGAGTGAGCAACAGGCCGTGAAGATAAACCCAACTCGTGTAACAAACTTCACCGGCTCGTCAGGACTGACTGACGTGTCTCACCGGACGCTGAGCCGCCACGCCCAGTAGCCGTCCGTGTCCGTGTCGAGGCCGGGGTGTGACCCAGGGCAGCAGAGGAGGCCCGGCGCGGGCTGGCGGCGCTCCGAGAGCGAGCTGGCACGGTCTCCGGGGGCGGACTCAGGTGTGGCGCGGACACAGGCCGGGAAGTACGGTTAGCTCATCAGGGCGTCAGCCCGGTGCCGTGACGAGTGTGGGCTGGGGAGGTTGAGCCGGTTGAGGGCGGCTGCGTGGACGGTTTGGAGTTGGTGAGCGAGGATGCTGGAGTGATTGTTGAGACTGCTGACGATGATTGTTGAAAAAGTCCCAGTTTCGCCTAATATGTATCACTTACAAATTATTTTATAGAAACTTTGCTCGTTTGGAGCTGACACAGCTGACCTCGGCTGACCTGTTCTGTCATCTCAATCTACAAGGCTTAGATTCACTCAACCACCGCTACTTTCCGAGCCTTCTATCCAAGCCGCCTCCCGTCTGTCGTCTTCCTTCTGTCGTCTGTCGTCCCTGCTCCGTCAGCCGGCGTGTTTTGTCCGCGCGGCGTGTCGGCGTTCCCCGTCTGGCTGTGGTCTGGCCGTCGTCTGGCCGAGGGTACCCGGCCCCGAGCCATACTCACTACAGCGCTGCCGGGACTCTGTTTGTTGTCACACGCCCCAGGCGGCCGTGCCAGGGGATACCGTAATGGGGCTGGGTCAGTCGGCGCACGTGCTCTCGGAAGACCACGAAGGGTGTGTCTTCTACCGCTGAGGTGGCATAGTTTTGGGAATGGGAAAGATCGTCGTCCGTCGATGTGACGAACCGTCACAGACGACGCGGCGCTGGCCCGCACTGATGTGTGACATGTGTGTCCAGATGTTATCGCGAGTCGGCGGTCTGTCATACGGCGGAGACTGGCTCCAGTTCGGGCTACAGGCGGGCGTGTTTTTCGTCTGGAAAAATTCCATTGTTTTGTTGGCCGACGGTGGTGCTTTGAAGCCGTTTGTACGACCAGCGGCTCTCGACTTTGCTCATTACGCGCGTGCCCGACCCCTAATGTGCTATTGTTGTGAGCAATCTTGTGCGTTGATTTCCGTGTTGTTCCTTCCCGGCGTCGGGTCGGCCTCCAAATAACATCAGCGAGCTCTCGGCGGGCTGGAGCTTGTTTTTTGTTTTGTTTTGTTGGGTTAGGCCCTTTCGGTCCAATTAGACCATTTTAGAGCCGGGAGGATGATAGGATGTAGGGGGAGACATTGGTCTGGGCAGGCACCCTAGTGAGTCGCCGGGGCTGAGCCCGTCCAAAGGACAGGCCACCCAGCCCCAAGGCACTCACTGCACCCGGCTACGGGGTGCGCTCCCTCGGGAGCAGCGGTGCCGCTCCAAGGGAGCAGCCCGCATGAGATGAAGTTGCCTGTCCAGCCCGGAGGGGGGTTGTGGCGTGGAGGAGAAGGATTTCAGTATCCTGAGGATAGAAGCACGGATAGGTGTGCTGGAGCGACACTCAGCGGTCCGGCTGATCCCCTTAGCGGTCCCTCATCCACAGGTGAGGTCACGCACCTTCACACCGGCTCTCCGATAGCCGCTGTCTGTATCTACTTGCCGGCTGTACTGACTACCTCGACACGTCCCGGTTGCGTATGATAATGCGCCGCTCGCCGCCGACCGGTCACATAAACATGTTCATCGTTCGCCGCCGGTCCGGTCGCGGCCGGCCATCACTTACGGCTGGTGTGAACGGACGCTGCGGCAGACAGAGGCGACACCAGCTGTGCGGAGGACCGGTGCACGATCCGCGCCGCCGCCGCCGCCGCCGCTGGCCCCGCCGTGCAGTCTGTCGGACGAGCTCAGCCGCTCTGACGACGGCGAGCGGGTGGAGTGTGCTGGATTCTGAGAGATACCGGACGTTCCAACCATCTGAGCTGCCCGGCGGCGCAGTGGGATGGGTGGTGGACGTGGAGGGCTGTCCCTTGAAGCCAAGAAAACAGTGAACAAGACTCCGGTTTAGATATCGTGGCCTTGTGCCCTCGCGCGGAAGGAACTCCATGATGTCGTGACACCGCGGGGAAAGACCTCGTGATTTCTCGCTGGGTTTCGGTCGGAGTTTGCGGTGAGACGGCGGTGGTGCGGTGGTCGCGGCCGGCGCCGTCCCTCCGTCGGTCGGTCGGTCGGCCGGTCGCACATCCGCCGGCCGTGGCCTCTGACCGGCAGTCAGGGTCACCCGGCGGGGACGGGCAGGGGTGCCGGCTCCTCCCTCCAGCAGTCCGGGATGAGCGACCTAAGCCGGAAATGACGGAGACCCGGAGACGGCCGGAGGTGCCAGGTGATCGTGTGCCTCGTAGGTGGAGGCTGGAATTGACCGCGGACTCGTACCTCTGCTGGCGCTATTGTGAGCGATGTGGTGGCGTCAGGGTGCAACGTAATGGTTGTGGATTACATAAGCCGATATGATTTAATGTCGGCTCTTTGCATCCTTGGCATTGCTGGCATTTATTCGTGCTGTTCTTTCGCAATACAGATGGATACATGCGCGTTTCGGTGACGTGAAGCCTGTTTGTACCATTCCGGCGGAGCTTTATTTCGGTGGATGGCTGACAATTTTAGCGGCGATCTTTTCGGTCTGGTGGGCTGCTCTCGGCCGGTACAGTCGAGTGACGTGGTCCGTTCACTGGCCAGACGGGGACGAACGCACGGACTCGGTCCGGCCAAAACTAACAGTGGTTCAGTCGGCCGTCAAAGGTCGCAGTGACCCCTAACGCGACGGTCGGCTGGGGACGGTGTCACTAGCAGTGCCGCTCGGCCTCATACGGCGCAGAGGAACAGTCCCGGACGGACGGTTCTAGCTTCTGTTGGTGGCGTCTGCCAGCTAGATCCCAACGCTCCATATTTCATGGAACGATGCTGCAGCTTTAGTTGTGATCAATAGTCGCTGGATGGGTCATATGAACTGCCAAAGAACGATACTGCCTTTGCGTGCAAGAGTGGGACTCTGGTTGATAAGAATTAACTTGCGGTTGCATTAATGTTTTGTATTATGGTTCATCCATGGGGTGTTGATATTTCTACGTTTACGAATGCCAGGGATTGTTGACCATACCTGTGGCGAAAATCGGTCGTGACTGTTTGATGTCGTCGTTGGCGGAAGCGTTAGCTCACTGTCTGTGTATGCGGGTGTTCGTCAACAACCACCACACGACCCAGCTGTATCGCCGCTCGACGGGCCGGGCTGGCAAACAAGGTGGCATTACGCGGCAGCCTTGCGTGAATTTTAAACACGTTAAAAATGGTGGTGTTTAGCTTTGCACCTGACGACCTATTTGGTGGGATGACTGTGGTAATTTTCGACCCAGCTAAGCTGTGAGCGCTTATCATTGCCGTGTTATCGCATTATGCAATGACAAATGCGGGACTCTATCATCTCGAACACAAAAGCGTTGTAACGCTGAATGCTTTTGTTGCTTATTACCACGACAGAGTAACCAATAGACTAAGCCGATCGGAAGGAAATGCCCGAACATATCAAGCCTTTAGATCTCACTGGCTCCAATGTATCAGTGTAAGGCGGATGTGCCATTCTGGGTGGGGGCTCCTGCGACATTCTTGCTGTCTGTTGCTCGACAGCCGATAACATTTGTAACGTGATGTGGCTCCGATGTTCTTTGGTTACCGGTCATTGGGACGTGCATTTCCGGTAGGTGCTACGTGATCCGGGAAAAGACTAGCGTATGTTCCTCTTGCCGTGTCTGTGTAATGCTCACTAATCCGTTACTGCAACGTCCGCTCCAACGTGTCGCCGCATGGTGTCGCCGCGTGTCCTCCCATTCCTGTGGATCTGTCACTGTGTTCTACTGTCCCTTCGACATTCTGTCCCGTAACCTGACTTCCGTCCGTAACTCTCTAGTGGTCCGACCTATTCACTCGGCCATGTGTGCAGTGGGTGACCTGGCCCGCTCCCTCTGCCGTTAGTGACCTGGCTTATCCCCTCTGCCCTGTGTGCAGTGTGGGTGACCTGACCCTCTCTCTCCGCCCGCAGGCTGAATGAAGAGGCCTCGATGAACCACCGCGAGGGCGGCAGCGAGGCGGGCGGCGGCGCCGATCGGCCGGCCGCCGCCGCCGCCGGCTCGCCAGACACAGAGCGGCCCACGCTCAAAGTTCACCTGCCCAACAGCTTTCATATGGTCAAGTACTCAGAGAGCACAGATGTCAAGGTTAGTTGGGCCGGTGTGCGGCGGATGGGAGCTCTGCTCTGAGGCGGGGGTTTGTCTGAGGAGCGGAATCAGCTGAGCGGTAGGGTACGTTTCCGTCAGGAATTGAATGACATAATAGAGGCATGATGCTGAAGGTGTTTGTGCCTTGCCGACAGCATGTTTCTCATTTTACGCTCGCAGAGTCCGGGCACATTTTATTTTTCAGCCACCTTTTTTCCATTGGTAGTGGTGGTAGTAGTAAATAATTTTGATGTCAGTTGTTTTCTTATGCCTAAGTTAAAAACGTTTTCTCGGACACATTTTATATACGTAATGTGACCTGTCGTCCCTCTCTCTGTCCACAGTATGTGCTAGACCTGCTGGTGACCCGGTTAGCGCCGGAGCCGCGCGCCTACGAGGGCCTGTTCGCGCTCCGGATGGTCAACTCAGTAACCGGCGATGTGTGCTGGCTCCATCAGAACACGCCCATGTTCGAGGTGGGTCTGACGGTCTCCCTGGGTAAGGGGTAGGTTCTGAGGTGGCTGCTCGGTACGGTTATGCCGTCTGTGGGACTGACAGGCTGGGACTGTGAGACGAAAAAGATCGGGAGCCTCGCAGATACCTCATACGGGTTTCTGTGAGGTGATTGGTTTTCTCTAAAATCGCTGTTTCTGTCATGGCTCTGGCGTGGTTTTCCTCGTTTCGGCGATAGTTGGGCTCAACCAATCGTTGCATCAGTACGGTGTCGCAGGACGCCGATAGATATTGTTTGTGGCTCCGTTAGTTCCTCGTGGCTGCGCTTGTTTTGCGCCTCATGACAAGCTGTTTCGTCAGATAGTTTGTTTTTCCTGGCTACCCACTGTTTATTGCCAATGTCGGGATCTGATGTATCGGTGAAAACATTGAACCGACCAAATTAGTAAGATTCAATTACTCAATTGCGTGAATGACATTGAAGAAGCAACGTCACCGACACATTCTGTCGTGTTGAATTCGGTTCTCCCTGGTGCTGGCTACCCCCAGTGTCGAAACTTGTTTACTCTCCTTCGTTCTTCTTCGATAACATTCCGTTTGTTTTTCAACGGCTTGTCTGCCGCTTCACCGGTAGACTGGCTATCAGAGCGCGGTGTTTTCACTGCTTTCATCGCTCGTGCTCGTGCTGGCACCGATGAATGACCCGCACGGGCCGCCCGGTACCCACTGATCCAGTTACAGCGACTGGTGTTGGGGCATTGCCAGGCCCGGAGAGCGAGATATGTTCGGGCGGGGGGGGGGAGGGGGCTGCAACGGGAGGTTACCTGCTGTGGCTCAGATGTTGGGCTGGGGATGGGAAGGGCGTATGTATGCGGACAAGCGGTGGATGGGTGACTGAAGTAAGGAAATGAGTAAGTGAGTGCTTGAAGCCTGGTTCCCACTGGGTCTATCACCCGTCGAAACAGCCCCGTCACTGTCACCCGCCGTGTTTATACATTTATGACAAGTTTAATATTGTAGCGTGAGTGATCACTGTCACTAACATGTGCCCATCGACTCATGCTCAAGACGTCACTTCTCTCATCTGATGACGTCACTCTGACGTCACTCTATCTATCCCCCTTTCAGGTACTGGAGAAGCAGGAGGGCGGCGCCGACCGGTGGCGGTTCGAACTGCGGGTCCGGTACCTGCCCACCGACCTGCACCAGCTGTACGACAAGGACAGAGTCACCTTCCATTTCTACTATGAACAGGTCAGCGAGGCGCGCGGTCTGTGGCGACTCTGAGCCCTGTAAAGTAGGTAGGAGTCGCACGCAGGCGATGGAAGCTCTCAGAAAGTGCGACGATATTTTAAAGTGATGGTCATTGGTGAAATCTAAAATGGTATCTTGCGATTAAACGCGCTGCCGCTTAGGGTTCTTCTTTCCCTTCTGCCCCGTTCTATTTTGTCTCCAGCGCCGTCATAAGCTCATTAAGCTGTGCTCTGTGCCTCCCTCGACCTGTCGCCCCTAACCCGTCTGTACGCTGACCGCCGTCTCTGTGTATTACCACAGGTCCGGGACGACTACCTGAGCCAGGAGCAGTGTCCGGTCGACCAGGAGATGGCCGTCCAGCTGGCCTGTCTCGACATCCGGCGCTTCTTCAAGGACCTGCCGCCGAACGCGCTGGACAAACGCTCCAACATGGACTACCTCGAGGCCACGGTGGGCTGGGCCAAGTTCCTACCGCGCGCCGTCATCACGGCCACCAAGGCCAAGGCGCTGCGGAAGGCCGTGCAGCACCAGTTCAAGCGCTGCAGCCACATGAGCGAACCCGAGTGCATGTTCAAGTACCTGGAGCTGCTGAAGACGGTGGTGCGCTTCGACCAGGAGCGCTTCACCTGCGCACTAGGGGTGAGTGTGTCTAGTGGCAGGGGCATATTGTGGTGGTGCTTGGGCGAGAACTGTTGAATGTTGATGTCCAATTCTGTATAAGTGCTTACTGCAGTTTTTAAGTTCTCTTCCCCTGCGGTAAATTCTCTATAGCAAATGCATCACTTATATCGCGGTCATGCGCGCGTGTTCAGCGAAGATACAGGCTTTGCGGTATTTTTACTGGCATTGATATGTTTATAATTGTTTGCTCTTCTGTCCCGCACTGAAAGATGCTAGGAACTCCATCACGGCACTCCAACAACCATATATCGAGGACTATGATAAAGTACTAGAAGACTTCCTTTTTTAAAATGACTGCCACCAGTCAATGGAGGAAAAGAAGAACAACTTATATCAATTATGGAGATGTAGAAATAACAAATGAACGCCAAAGAGGAAGATCACAACAATCGATAAAATATCAGACGAAGATAATACGGATGGGGTGGCGTTGCAAAGCCAACACCCCGAGAAAAATCTGATCTGATCTGACTGACACCTGGCGCCCTTAGCCGCCTCGTTTTACATTTGCCGTTGGTACTCTGTGTTTCCCAGGCATGGTCGATACGTGTGCAGCTGATCATCGGTCCGGACTCTGGGATCTCATACACCACAGACAAGGAGGACTCGGTCAGTGCCGACTGCCGGACTGAGACAGACTGTTGGCGGGATGGGGAGGAGCTGGATAGAGGGCACTTTCGGAGGTGTTTAGTTTTAATATGAGCGGTGACTGTATCCGTTAGGTATCACATAGCGATCGATCTTTTCCTGGTAGTCATCAAGGGGTGAACTTCGCAGTAATTTGCCACGATCCTTTTTGTTTTAATGTCTTATTTCCGTGGGCCATCCGATCGTCATTTGCGCATTACTGACCTGCGTCTGATTTCGTCTGCGTGGCCTCGCTCTCTGACACCCACTGACCCCACCCCGCCCTGTCCCTCCCCCAGGCCACCCATCTGAGCAGTTTCGACCAGGTGCAGAGTATCCAGACGCTGCTCTCTCCGTGTGAGAACTCTGCTCGGCGGGCGGCCGTGCAGCTGCGGGTGGCGGGCCGGCCGGAGCCGCTCATCCTGACCTGTGGCTCACTGAGGGAGGCCGACAACCTGGCAGACCTGGTGGACGGCTACTGCAGACTGGTCAACAACGCCTCCAGCAGCCTGTGGACCAGGAAAGGTGCGCCCACTGCCGCCAGCGAATGGGGCGGGGAGCGGGAGAAAGGGGTGGGATGGTGATTGTTTGTTGAGGTGCTGGGAGTGTTTTGGTTTGGGGTTTGTTATTGCGTTTCAATGATCCCAGGAGGTTTGTCTGTGTGAATGTGGGGCGTAGGCTATGCTGTGTTCGGTTTGCTTTGACCTTCTCGGTGGAGGTCCGTGGAGTGACCTGTGACGCCTGAGCTATGGTCTGAAGCTCAGGACCGTCCCGCAGTCCAACAGTTGACCCTCCTCTGACTCTCCCTCTCTCACCACCACAGTACGTCTCCCTCCCGCCCCCCAACTAACACTGCTCTCTGTTAGTGCTGCCTTGGAGACACGCGTGCCACTGCTGCCGGCCAGGTAGGTTGGGAACGGAATAAATCACACCAATATATTCCGCATCTGTTACGGATTTATGACACTTATGCAGACTTTACCGATTTGTCACACAGACGTCGTTCGGACTAAATGTCATATTTTGTAGTTCGTGTGCTGCAGCATTGTCATTGTGATGCTCCGTCAACCGCGACGCCCAGTATGTGTTGCTATAGCGTCAGCGGTTTGATTGTATTAACTGCTGCTAGTTGCCGTGTCGCCGCGCTGTCCCTGCGGCCTCCTATAAAGCCGCGCCAGCTGTGCCCGCCCCTGATAGACTCGATAGCTGCCTTCCGGTGGGCTGCGGCAGCTGCGTCACGGACCGGGACGGGACGGAACGAATTAACACTGAGGGCTGTCAACTTCTTTATAGATTATCTCGGCTGTTGTTCTTCTCATCTACACAGTACACACAAAACATTGGCATTGTATATATTTTTCTTTTCTCCATACAATGCCAATGTTTTGTGTGTACTGTGTAGCATCATGTGCTGGCGCCTGAGTCGCTTTCAACCCATGACTGGCCTCTCCTCGGCTTTCCGATCACTTCCCTCACAGTCTGCAGAACCTTGTGACTGACCCCCTCCCTCCCTTCTACAGCGGGCCGCTCGCGGTCGGTAGAACGCCGTATAACCCTTGCCCCCCTCCCCCCTCTGCAGCGGGCCGCTCGCGGTCGGGGGAGCGGCGCTCGCCCTCTGCCCGGCGCTCCGGACGCTCCGCCTTCTCGGACGACTACGCCGAGATTGTGGAGGACGAGGGAGACTACAGCACGCTGGCGGCCAGGGACTACGAGCTGCCGCGGGATTCGGTTCATCTGGTGGAGATTATCGGTCAGTGACGCGCCTAGGGGGATAATGGGGAGAGGGAGGGATGGAATGGGATGGGTAGGGATGGGACGGACGGACGGACGGACGGAATATGGCAGAAGGGGACAGACGGTTACGGGACGGGGAGATGATGACATTAGCCGAGGAGGCGATGGGGGACAGGGTAGTAGTCTGGTGTAAACGTCTCGTGTGAGCACGTTTTGATATGAATGGGACTGAATTGTAACAGGGGATGATGCTGCCCCAGAGCCTCAAAAATAAAATGCCTGGCTAGCACGAGTTCAGTGCGTCGAAGGGGAGCTTGGTTTCAATTTTTGGCTGTACGATGAACTAAAACTGACTTATTAGTGCACCTTCGTTGGGTAAACTGTTAGCACTGGCGGCCGACGGGTGTGGTCTGCCCGACACGGCGGCATTCTCCGTCAGGTATCCGTGAACTCTATGACGACCGGTGACCGCTGTAGGCACTGCCTCTCAGCACAGCGCTGGGAGCACAGCCGACTTATGATTCATACATACCGGCCGGCCGCCATGAATGATGCATGTGTTGCTCATTCGACTTACAGTGTGTTAGCATGGCCTTATGCGAGGCTGCCCATGGCGACTCAAAGGTCGTGGAATAAATAGGTGCTTACATTACTGCCTCCTTCTGTGTGGTGTACCTGTGCCAACTGTGTATGTACCATATATGACTTTCTGCAACGACAGAACACTAACTGTGGAGCCAATTTGGTGACGTACCGTCAGGTAACACATGGTGTAGTCAGTGTACCGTATTACTATGCCGACAGGAGACGGTACGCTCTGTGGTTTACTGACTGTACCGGTACTGTCTCCGACAGGGGAGGGCCAGTTCTGTAACGTGTACCCGGTACTGTGTAGTGTGTACTGATTGTACCACACTGTACCGACAGGTGAGGGCCAGTTCGGTGGCGTGTATTATGGTACCTGTGGTGAAATTAGTGTACTGTACTGTTTCGCAGGCGAGGGCCAGTTCGGTGACGTGCACCGCGGCACCTATCGGTCTCCGTCCGGACAACTGACGCCCGTGGCCGTCAAAACGTGCAAAGCCGACAACGAGACGTCCATGGCGCACAAGTTCCTAGAGGAGGCCCGTGAGTAGTCGCGGAGGGGCGCCGGAGGTACGCCGCTAGAGGGAAAAGCTAGTGATAAAGGTTTTACTGTTTTCAAGTGTCTCTATCTGAAGAGGTCGATTTTGATCAATAATGCCATTGTTAGTGAATGATTCGGCGTTCGATTGGACAGTGTAGATACACACCGTATTACCGTTATCTGCAGACACGCTTGTACGATTTGCGCCCTGCGCCTTTGTATGTACTTGAGCTAGCTATGTGTGGCTGACCGATATCTTCAACGCGTCATGACTGGGCTTATCTTACAACAGCGTCTGAATGGGAACATCATTTGATGCTAAAACTCAGTTATTTTTGGTGCTATCTTTCGTTAGTGCATACGATTTCATTTTTATCAGCCTCAACAGTCAGCATCCTGGCATCATTAGTACCTTTTCAGCCTCAGTTACCCCCACTGACCACAATCCCCTCTTCCCACTCCAACAGACACAATGCAGCAGTTTGACCACCCGCACATCATCCGTCTGGTGGGCACGTGCAGTACCTCGCCCGTGTGGATTGTCATGGAGCTGGCGCGGCACGGCGAGATGCGAGCTTACCTGCGGAATAGTCAGCACCGACTGCGATCAGATACACTGGTGCTGTACGCGTATCAGCTCAGTCAGGCGCTCTCATATCTGGAGAGCAAGAAGTTTGTGCATAGGTGAGAGCTTGATGGGAGGGGGAATGAGGTGGAGTTGGGTTGTTCAGTGCTGGTTGCTTGGGGAATGTGTGGGTTGGATCGGTGCGTGATGGATATTTTTGGGTGATTTTATTGTGAAAAGGTGCTACTGAGGGTTGACTTGTTAGTAGCATGCTAGGGCTTGTAGAACTTCAGTTCGTCTCGAGTTGTCACGCTCCTCCGATTCTTTGCTCTTCCATTTACTCTTGTAGGAATGTTGCTACTTCTCGAAACGTCCCATACCCCACTATCGCACCACATTGGGCCATTGGCTATGTTCCCTTCCCACCCCGACCTTTCACTACCCCACCGTCACTACCACCACACAGGGATATCGCCGCGCGGAACGCCCTCGTCTACAGCCACGACAACGTCAAGCTGGCCGACTTCGGCCTCAGTCGGTGGGTGGAGGAGCAGGACTACTACAAGGCCTCCAAGTGCAAGCTGCCCATCAAGTGGATGGCGCCAGAGTCCATCAACTTCAGACGATTCACCACCGCCAGCGACGTCTGGATGTTCGGTGAGTGACGGCTGGCGGCGACACGGGACGGGGGAGAATGTGAGGGCAGCTGGTCTTGGAATGCGGCTGCTGAATTACAGATGTATGGATGTTTTGTTATGTGCATTTCTTTCGATTTGTGATGATATCGTTTTGTATTTTCCCGACAGCTATTCATTTAGAAGGTCCTTGCGGCTCGGCGGGTATCTGCATGTGAAGAGATGGTCACCTTTAGCCGACCGCCTGTAATGTCTGAGCTGTATCGGCCAATCATTTTCGTTCCCGCTCCCCAAGTGTATGTGAGAGCTATTGACTAACTATCTCTTCCCTCTCCTCAGGTGTGTGTATGTGGGAGATCCTCACGCTCGGCGTCCAGAAGCCGTTCCAGGGTGTGCCCAACAGTGAGGTGGTGGGTAAAATCGAGGCGGGCGAGCGGCTGCCGCTGCCGCCGCGCTGCCCGCCGCGCGTCTACTCGCTGATGCTCGCCTGCTGGCACTACGAACCCAGCAAGAGGCCCACCTTCGCCGATCTCAAACAAGACCTGCAGTGAGTAACGATATGTTCTTCCTCGGACGGGGCTGAAGGGTGTTCCTGGGGTGGGGTGGAGTGGTTTGATCATGCCTTCCTTCAGATTGATGTAAAGGTGTGTGGTGTAACAGGAGGGTTATAAACTCCCATAATTCTCATAATTTTTATAATTCGGTGTTTCATAAATCGATGTCTGCGTTACAGGGAGGCTCTGTTTCAAGAGCGCGCTACGCAAGAGGAGACGATGAGGAGAGAAAACCGGAGAGTGCAGGCCATGTCCTGGGGTAATTAATACAAATCCATGTGGTCGCTAAGAAATTTCGATATTGAGTGCGCTGCTGTTCCTGTCGCCATCCGGGTCATGTTGTTCATCAATCATGCAAGTATACCGGCTAGTTATAAACGAGTTTCCGTGACCGATATGTACTGTCTCTCTCGCGTGTTGACCGCTTGCCTCTCTCCCGGCAGGTTCCAACGACTCGGACGAGCGGCCGCCGCCGAAGCCGCCGCGCCTGCCGGCCGGGGACCGCTGCTCTCCGCCGCCGCCCGCGCCGCCCGCGCCCCTCCAGACCTACATCGTGGCGCAGAGTCCCGAGGTGCTGGCGCGGCTGATGCGAGACAACGCCGGACGCGCGCAGGCGGGCAGCTACACGACACCGGCGTCGGCTCTGAACACGGTCAGCGTGGAACTGGGCACTCTGGAGGGCGCGGGACCGACAGGACACGCGTCAGGGCGCGACCGGCGGCTGGGCGGCTCTCTGGCGCGCCGCCCGGCCGCCGCCGCTGCCCCCAGCGCGGCCGCCGCGGCCGGTGTGTCAGGAGGGGCCGGCTCGGCGCCCGGCAGTCACTCCCTGCCTCGTAACTTCGCGGCGGCGTGCTCCCGGTCACCGCGGCTCGGCGGTCGCCGTCAGGTTTGGCGTCTCGCTCTGTTGGCATCTGTGGCAGCTCCTGTAGAGGCCGGCACGGCACGGACGGAGCACGACACTGACTGCGCTCGGGGCTCATCCGGCACGCTGATCGCTCGTTGAGCGCGCTGACGCTGACCGGGGGCCGATTCTGTTTGCTAGAGCCTGAGCGAGCAGTGTAGCAGCGGCTGCTTGGGATGGATGCACTGACCCGACGCATCGTTTTCAGTTATATCAGTGGATGCCAAAATGATTCAGTCACAGCAGCTCGCCAGCTCGGCCACATCTTAGCTGTCTCTCGATCACGTTGATTTGATTTTTGTTACGAGTTGGCCCGTCGTTATCACCCACGCAGTCCCTTTATCTCCCAGCTTACCTATAGATATGCGACCTTCTTGGCGTTAACTGGCACCGTTTCACAGTTTTTACTATGATCACTTCCCTTCGTTTTCATTTTCTTATTAATTGCTGCTGCCTTTCATCGAAGAGATTTCAGTGATTGCAAGATTGACTGAAGCATGTTTGTTTCGTTCTTTTTGCACGCCAATCGTTTCGCTCGCCAGAACATTTTTCTAGTTTTGCCCGATACTGCATGAATGGACTGACCAACAGGTTGTTATAGCAACGTAATGCATTCAATACACACGTTATAGATCTGGAGTTACAAAGTTACTTTGCTTTGAATTTGTCTGCTTTGGAATATATTTTTGGGGGTATTAACGCTATTAACTCCCGCTGCTGCAAGAAGCAACTTAAGATGGGTTTTGTTATAGCTCTGCGGCAAAAATTGGCAGCTGACTCTGCTGGACTAACCCTTTTTAACATGTTTACCTTTTTTGTCTGTAATTTTAGCGTAAAAGTAATAACCAAATGTTATTTTTCAGTAGTTCACATGATTGCTCTTCACCCGGTGCGGTATCAGGCCGTCTGCGCCCCACACCCTCCCTACCCCACTGACCCCCTCTCCCTGTGGCATCCCCCAGAAGCCGCCGCTGCCTCCTGAGGAGCAGAAGCGTCGCCTGGAGCTGGAGGAGCAGGAGCTGCGCGACCGGCTGGAGACTCAGAGACGACAGATGGCAGAGGACGGCGTCTGGCTCAACTCGGAGAACGAGCTGGTGAGTGGGGAGAGGGAGGGGGCTCTGCGCGCCGGCCGCCTGGCTCCGCCGCTTCTGCCGCTGTCTGCGCCGGTGTCCAATGTAAATTTAGTCAGTGGGCTAGAATGGGGAAGGAGTTTAAGTTTTCACTTGGACTTCATAGTTAGTCGATGGCTATTCGATATTCGATGATCGACATTTACATTTGCGCTGTCGTATCGAGGTCGGTTACAATATAATAGTTTTTTTATTAAACAAATCAATACTATCTAGAGGTGTCATTGATTATGGATGACCAAGAATCGATCTGCTTTGCCTCGTCTGGCCTCTGGTCGGCCCGCTGACCGCTTGCTTATGACTCGCTGACTGACCGTAACTGACACGCTGGCACACTCTGATGCGCTGACTGCCGCTCCAACCGCTCTTCGCTGAGCTGTTTGCCCGCCTCTGCCTGGCAGCGCAAGCGCCTGTCGCTGGCCACCTCGTCTGACCGCTCGGACACCGAATCGGTGGACGGCGGCGCTCGCGCCACATCACCCTTCCACTCGACCGCCGAGCCGGCCGGAGCCAACGGATCCCGCGCCGCATCCCGGGCCGGATCCGCGCACGGCTCCGGACCCGGATCGGCAGCCGGGTCCGGGGCAGGGTCCGCGCCCGGGTCCGGGGCCAGCAGTACGGAGAGACCCATCGTCGTCAAGGTAGCGTCAGACGGTGATCAGATAGAGTGAAACCCGGTTGTGTGGGGACTGTAGACAGGGTGGGCTGCTGCTTTGAGGAAGGTTGATCAGTGGCCTGAATGTGTCTCCTTCACAGACCAGGGCTGCCTCTGTCGGCTAATCGAAATGCAATGGCTAGGTGATCCGTAACCGTTGAACTCGTGCACTGAGCTTAGACGTATCAAGTAAAAGTCACGTTGACTTCTCGTTGGGCCACTCATATGCAAAATCATGCTAATTTTGCGTAGAATGTCGATAGTCGCACTCAAACTTCAAACTTAGTGCCCTCTGCGATTTTTTTCGTTGTTTATTGGCTGCTTCTTGGACCAAAACTAGAAGTTACTCTGGTTAGAACTGCACAACAGCACATCGGTGCTCCTCTATCCTCATACAGCGCACCCCAGTTCTCTGTGCTCCAAACCCCCGCCATGACCGCCCGCCCGCCCGTTTCTCCGTCAGCGTATGGAGGTGACTCCGACCGCCGAGCTGGACCGCTCCAAGGACCGAGTGTACGACTGTACCACCAGTGTGGTACGATCCGTGATGGGCCTGTCGCGAGGCGTGCAGGCCGGCCACGCCCAGCGCTACCTGGACCTGGTCAAGGCTGTGGGGTACGAGCTGCGCGAGCTGCTGTCGGCTGTAGATAGGGAGGTGGTCGCCTTCCCGGCGGCGGCGCATCGAGAGGTGAGGAGGTGTGGGGAGGGGATGGGCGGGGGACGGACACAGGCAGGGGAGGAACCGGGCTGGGGCAGGATGTGTGGGAGGCAGAGATGGAATGTGTTGGAATGAATTGGAATGTAGCAAGATACTACGATTATGGTAGTGCGATTTTTGTTGTTGGACTAATATTGCATTGTGTCGATTGTTTCGTTGTAATTTAATCTAATGTGCTTAGTTATACGTATTTTCGTTCATGTGCACTGACACACCCTTTAAGCTGCTCTGCCATGCTAACCGCTCCCCGCGTCTGTCTGTCAGATTGAGATGGCTCACAAGGTGCTGGGGAAAGATATGCAGGAGCTGGTGGCGGCCATGAAGCAGGCTCAGCGCTACAGTACCACCACACTGGACGACGAGTACAGAAAGTGAGTGGGGCGGGACATGGTGCACAGCCATACGGCGTCACACGAACGGTAGAGTGTGGGGTGGGAAGGACGGGCTGTGTGTAAAGGGGTTAGGGAGAGGAGACTGACTGGAAAGAGATCAGAGACTACACTTCAGTCATCGTGGGATATAAAGTTACGAGCAGGGCGCTTAAGGCAGTCAGTGGGCAAAAGCTACAGGGTGACCCATTTCGCTGATCCGATCCGGATATTGATACGGAGATGTCACTTCCAAGTTCCACGGCGCTGGCCGTCCCGTTCGCCCGGCCTGCACCGTCTAACCTTGCGTCTAACCACTTGGCCCTCCCAGCAGCTGCCTTACTTCCCACTGTATCCGTCCCCACAGGCAGATGCTGCAGGCGGCTCACGTGCTGGCCGTCGACGCCAAGAACCTGCTGGACGTGGTGGACGGGGTGCGGATCAGGTGCGGCGGCGGTACCACCAGCGGTACCGGTACCGGTACCGGGGGCGGCGGACACCAGCCGGTCCGGGCGGGCAGCTGAGTCCGCCGCCCCCGCTCGGCGGCGGCAGCGCCTCTAGTCAGCGGCCCCGGCCGCCACATTCCCTGCCGCCGCCCCCGTCCCCCGTCCCCGCAGTCAGCCCCTCCCCCGTGTCAGATCATTCCATAACGCGCCGACCCGCCCGCGAGGCCTCATACTGTGGCGGGCGGCTCCCGTGTACCGCGAGCTACTGTTATATCTGTGGTGAATATATGGATCATGCGTTAACAAACCGTGTTTGGATGGAACTGGACGGATCGGGTCAGAGGGTTTACCTCGGCGTATAGTGAATCGCAGGAGCCGTCTCTCTACAGTCTAGCTCTAATACCAATGGCGATGTCATTTCCTACAAGAGCTCAGTCTTACTGACAATGTCTCAGATCTCGGGAGAGAAAATACAAATCAAGACCGCAGATCAACACATGGGTTAAGTTGAAAAATCATGTTATCGTTTGCTGGCTCCGTTGCAATAATAGAACGGGCAGTAATCAAATAGTATGATACCATGTTGTCCCGACACTCCCACCCTCTATGTGCTCTGTGCTCTGCTCTGCCTCCCCCCCCCGACCCGTGCCTCCGTTCGGTCCCACCCGTCCCACCTCCCCCATCGACCAAACATTCCGTCGGTGCGGGTGGCAGCGGTAGCGGCGGGGGTGGTGGGCGGTCGCAGTCTGCGTCGACGGCAGTCTTGGGTTGAGTCTCTTAAGGTTGAGTCTTGTGTAACAGACTGGTTCTACCGGGCTCCGGAATCGGTGACTTGGTGATTGTGAAGTGGCAAGATTTCGTGAACAACAATACCTATGTTTCACATGGGGTGTCGGATGATCAGAGGAACGTGTTATATTCATTGATCCTATTTTCCCATCTCTTTTGCCTCCTCCTTTTCTCTTTTCTATTCTTTCTCTCTCTCTCTCTCTCTCTCTCTCTCTCTCTCTCTCTCTCTCTCTCTCTCTCTCTCTCTCTCTCTCTCTCTCTCTCTCTCTCTCTCTCTCTCTCTCTCTCTCTCTCTCTCTCTCTCTCTCTCTCTCTCTCTCTCTCTCTCCCGCTCTCCTATCCCCTTGCTCTGCCCCTTTCCATTCTCATTCCTCCGTAGACCTGTCCTCTCCCCGCCATCATGTCTGGTCTCGAGCACAAACCGTCCGCTCGGTACCGACCGGTCGACTGGTTCCGCCACAACACCCATCTGGCTGAGGTGACTCGCACACAACTGGACGCTGGCCACGGGGCGCGCCAGAGCGCTGGAAGGGCGGTTAATGAGGCGGCCATACGCACGGCCTGGGACCAGCACCACTCCTGTACTCGGCTGCGGGACAGGTGAGAGTGCGATGAGGCTGGAGACGCCTCAGTGCCGCTTTCACTCAGTCAGTGTTGCTCTTGAGTCATGCTGAATCCTACTTTGACTGCAATAGCCACAGTGGTGTTGATTGTTCGTATGTTACGTTACAATGTATACAATGCAATGTATGTACAGTACAATCCACTACCCAGCACTGACGGTCAACAGCAGGGTTGTGCTCGACTCAAAAAAATTTGCCGACTCGACTCATCATTCAACTTCAGAAAGCCCTGACTCAACTCTGACTCAAACAAGGAGCTGACTTTTTCCCTTGACTCGACTCATGACTCAAGCGGCTCAATGAAAATATGAGTCGACTCAAACTTGACTCAAATTTGTTGTTGAGTCAAGTAAGTTGACTCAAAATTGACTCAGATAAAAAAGTTGTTGAGCGGGGCGGGGGTGAAAAAAATTCCGGCAGCAGGGCCAGGGCAAAGTTGTTAAGCGGGGTGTGGGGATGAAAAGCTTGTTTCTAGAAAGTTGAATCAGCTGACTCATTGTTTGACTCAACTCAATTTCAAAATTATTTTACTGACTCAACTCTGACTCAACTCAACGCCTTAATGTTTTTGTCCAACTCAACTCTGACTCAACTCAACAGCTCTACATTTTATCCGACTCGACTCAAATCTGACTCATTTGAGTCAGAGTTGAGTCAAATTTCTGACTCGACTCATGAGTCAAGCACAACCCTGGTCAACAGTGCTGCTCCTCTGACGCTGACGGACATGAACCCCCGACAGGCTGAGTGAGGTCGAGCACTGGAAGCTGCACCTGGAGCAGTCAGTAGCCGCTGTCGATGACGAGATGGCCGCCCTCTGGCGCGCCAAAACCGCCGCTGAGGACGAGCGGGAGGCGCGCCATTTCGACCTGGAGACCGCTCAGGCGGCTCTGGCGCAGCGCGAGGGACGCCTGAGACTCGAGGTGGTCAGAGACGATGTGGAGGAGACGCTCAAACAGGTGACTGATGGGGAGGGTGCGGCTGCGTGGCAACGAAAAGTGAGTTGATGTGATGGTGGTCATTGGCCCAGCACCGCCCAGCCCATGTTTGCGAGGGTGTTTGAACACCTACGTGTGCCAATTGTAACTCGTAACAAGCTGCATTGTTGTATTGCAATGAATACCTACCATCGGGAGCTCATCTCAGCAGGCATAACATTGGGTCTCACTTGATATGAGGTCCCGTTACCAAGTACCGAATATCATTTTTTCAGGCGCAAAATTAATCTGTAAGGAAACCGTAAAGCTGCAAGAAACCGTGACTAATCGCCCTCTACCCCCACTCCCAGGAGGTGGACGCGGTGTCCGAGTTCCGCGCACACCTGCAGCGGCGCGCCGAGCAGAGTTTCGAACAGCTCTGTCGGCTGGCCGACGCCCGCCAGGCCCTGCTGGACGACATCGCCGCCAAACAGGGAGCCCTGCACGTGGACCTGTCCAGCCTGGCGCTGACCACCGAGAGCGCCGAGATCGGCTTCAAACCGGACCCACTGCGCGTGCCCCGCGAGTGAGTACGACAGGTGGCTGGGGGCAGCGAGTAGCGTCGGGTTCCATGTGTATTGTGTTACCGTAACATATCACAGGACAAGACAAGGTCACAAGGCCTGCAGTTCCGAGTCTTATCTATCAGTTTCATTGCGTGCTGAACCTGTTCATCACTCGGCGTCCGGGAGCAACACAATATTAAAATGCGTCTGAATCATCGTGGTGGGCAAAGGTAAACAAATATGCTTGAAATGGATCAGGAATCAGGATCATGATGGTGTCATTCATAGGTATACCTGTAGCAATGCGGCACAGCATCTAGGCCAGGCGGTTACCTTCCCGACATCTATCGGCGGGTGTAGGAAGAGCTAGCGGCAATGTGGCACAGTATACCAATCAGGCGTTTCGTAGTGCCGACATCTATCGGCCGCTGTAGGAACTACGTAGTAGGCATGCGGTACAGTCTAACAATCAGGCGTTTCACACTGCCGACATCTATCGGCCGCCGTGGCCCGTGGGAACTACGCAGCAGTCGTGCGGCACAGCATACCATTCAGGCGCTTTACACTGCTGACATCTATCGGCCCTCATTGAAACTACCCAGCAGTTGTGCGGTGCAGTCTAACAATCAGGCGCTTTACACTGCCGGCATCTATCGGCCGCCGTGGGAACTACGCAGTAGTCGTGCGGCACAGCATACCATTCAGGCGCTTTACACTGCCGACATCTATCGGCCCCCATGGAAACTACTTAGTAGTTGTGCGGTGCAGTCTAACAATCAGGCGTTTTACACTGCCAACGTCTCCGCAGCTACAAACTATCCAACTTTACGGTAACAACACATCATGCGTTTTGTTTAATCAGTAGTTCACGTTGCCCATTCTAGTCGGGAAGGAAGTGTTATTGGTGAACTGACTCGTGCCTGAGCTCATCTACTTAGGTATCCACAGTAGCTGTAAACGCGGTATATGATCGCTGCACACTCATATCCCGTCTTTAATCCACGATGAGATGAAGCGTCCCGTGCTGCACCCCTGTCGCTGTCACAGAGTCACTGATCAATAATAGATAAACTGACGTGTCCTGTGGCCCTTCCGCCCTCCCCCTCCCCCGCAGATCGGTCACTGATCCACAGTAGATCTGACGCGTCCTGTGTCACTGCCCCCCCCCCCACATCTCGGTCACTGATCAATAATAGCTCAACTGAACTGACGCTTCCCGTACCGCTGCCTCCCCCCGCAGCTCGGTGACGGTGCCGCGCTGGGAGGACAGCTGCCGGGAGAAGCTGGCAGCTGCCGACTACCAGCTGCAGCAGTCGCGCCAGCTGCGGGCCGCTGACGCCGACACGGTGGTGCGCGGTCAGAACCGGCTGGAGGGCTGTCACGCGGCGGTTCAGTTCGCGGCGCGGCGCCGACAGCACGAGCTGCAACAGGCGCACGACGAGCTGCAGTGGCAGCGGGGACAGGTACGGTGGTAGCGGGGACAGTGGGGCAGGTACAGTGGGACATGAATAGTGACAGCGGGGGCAGGTAAGGTTGATTGTGGAGACAGATATTGTGAGACAGATACGTCGGGAAGGGGACAGTGGGGCAGGGATGATGGCAAAGATGACAGGAATATAAGAGGACAGGAAGTGTGTGGCGTGACAGATAGCAGCACTCAGGCAACTTATGGTTGCATTGCTGACCTGTTGACATTGGAGGCCAGGTCAGACAGATGATTTTTGCAGCCTCACTATTTCCTCAATGTTTCTCTCACTTCTTGCCATCTAACAGCCTCCCCGTCCCTGCGTCAGGTATCTGACGAACTAGCCGAGACGGAGCACGAAATCAGTCGGGTGGAGGCGGCGCTGCGGGACAAGGACCCGTACCGGCGGCTGGCAGAGACGCGACTGGAGCGTCGGACCGAGCGGCCGCTGACGGAGCGGGTGTACGACCCGCCGTGGAGCGCCCTGAGAGCCGAGACCACCGCCGTCCAGGTGGGAAGGACGGTGCAGGGCAGGGTCCTAGTGAGAAGTGAGAGCTCTGATGTGTTATACATAGGTAACTGCAAATTAAGCGGCACGCTGGCCCAGTCTTTCTGCAAAAGAAGTCGTTAAAGCATGGTTTCGATTCTTTCGAATGTGAGGAGAAAATGTGACCCGCACGGCCGATTTCTCACTGGATGCTGGATTATGGCCGCTACCCTCGGCTGCCTGCTTATATTCACGGCTTGAACAGTCTATCTCAGAATCCAAGACGCGTTCTTGTGTCACCTGTCCCCATCTCCCTGCCGATCTAACCAACCTCCCCTGCCCTCTCCCCTTCCGTAGGAGACCCAGGGTGAGTTACGTCAGCAGCTGTCGCAGCTGTGGGAGACGGCCCACCGTCTGCGCCGTCACCTGGCCAGACTGGACGACAACATCGCGGGAAAGGCGGCGGCACTGGGCGTGGAGCGCGCCTGTGCAGAGACGCACGGCCGCAGCCGGCCGCCGCCGCTGGTTCGGACCAGGTCCCACCTGGATAAGGTGTGAATGATCGGGATGGGTTATATCTAGACATGGTAGTTTGGAGCTGATTGAGCTGTTGAGCTCACATTCAGTCACTCTTGCTCCTTGGTAAATTACAACCGGAGTTGCTAGGTACTTGCTTGATGGACAAACCACTAGTAAAAGAACCATGCTGGTCCTTTAGCTGCAGGGAGTCACCGATGCGTTCTATTGAAGCACCCAATGAAAAGAACTGTGCGTGAGCTTTTGTTCTGGTAATGCATTTGCTTCTTTTCCTCAGGTACTGCTGCTAAAGCCTGAGACGGTCACCCACGACCGAGCTGCCACCTACCAGGTCACTCCCGAACTGCTGCCGGGCAAACTGACGTCACAGGAGTGCACCTACGGCTGCGGCTGCAGGGGCACCGAACAGTGACGTAATACCGGGCAGAAGGACGTCACAGGAGTGCACCTACGGCTGCGGCTGCAGGGGCACCGAGCAGTGACGTCATAACGGACAAACGAACGTCGCAAGAGCTCTCCACCGGTGTGCACATCGTCAGCAGTTACACTGAGTGCCGAGTGCGAAGACGTTCGCTGTGTTGTTTGTACCAGTCGCTGTGCTACTGTTCCTGATTCGTTGGTATCTACCCTTTTGAGTTGCTTTCCAGCCGCTGATCAATGCGAGCTCAAGTAAAGGCAGTTTTGAGTGTGAGAGTAAGAATTGAATGACTATCGGAGCAATGTTGCCACGCAATCTTCCAGCGTGCGTATCACAATGAACCATTTCCTCTCAGTTGGCTAAAACGCGCGTCCTAAGACAAATGCAGCACGAGTTAGCGAGTTAACTGGATAATAGGGTTGGTGACAGCAGCGGCACTGCCATATCCACGCACGGATAATGCCATGTGTGTTGTGAGCCTATGTAGAACATTTATGTTGCTATGACGTACGGTAGAGGGGTAAGGCGTGTTACCTGTAGCTGATGCCTGCCTCACCTCTGCTGGTTGATCCGTATAAAAGCATGCACTGGTTGATTGCAATCATGTACGAGCGATCCATGGAAGTTAGCCAAGAAGCCTCCGCAAAATGAACCTAGTCCCAGTTAACCAAGCATCATCCCTAGGTCTGTATCCTAATCAGCTACAAAATCAGTCAGCCATCGTTTGTACATTGAGCACGTACAAATATATTATCACTCAAAACACAGACATATTCTGCAGACATCTGTCGTTAGGCGATACAACATATCACTAGAACTGCGGCACTCTCAGGCAGATGTGTCAGAAGAATACTGACATCTACTGACTGCATAAACTGACTGCAGCATAGTACGTCCAATCAGAAACATCTGACTCTGGGTAGCCGGGAATCCGACCGGCAAACCTAGACTCCAACCGCTCAACACAATTATGTACCGACAGCAGCTGGGGCTCAGGACTGAAAACTGCTGCACGCGCCAACTCAATTGCACTAAAACCGAGACGAAGACCGGAACACTGATGGAGTGGGGTAAAGAAGCTTCTCTGGGTGGGATTATCTTGTAACTCAGCGGTAATGCAGTCAGAGTAACCGCTGTCATAGAACAATTACCTGAATGCTCCACTCCACCACAGGATTACTAAAGGCAACTCAGCTCCAAATGGCATTCAACAACAACACGTCAACATATTCTTTCATCTCTCATTTCCTCTTCATTCATCGCGCACCCTAGCACAGCCCTCCCTGCCGCCCCCCTCTCCCCTATTCGGGTCGTCCCACGCCCCTCTGATCCCCCTCCGCTGGCCCGCCGGCCGGCCGTCCGTCACCCTCTCCCCCCTCGGCGGCCGGCGGCGGCGCGTTCGGCGGCGGTCCCGCAGTGGCAGCCTCCTCCTTGAGTTCCTCTTCAAAGTCCTGGTGCGTGACCAGGTGTTTGTGGCCGTGGGGAGGGGGCCCGATCAGCGCCACCACGTCGTCGTAGTTGAGGGTGTCGCGGGACATCAGCGCCTCGGCCATCTGTAAATGCCAGAACAGTAGATATTAGATAATAAGTCTTGACGCGCTACTTCAAAGCTCAGCTACCAATCAGGGGAGGTTGGGAGGAGACGACGACTTTCATACACAAAGCACACAGACTTCTCACTTCTTTCCAACCTCAAAGCTTCAGATTGCCGCTAGTCACCCATAAGGTACCTACTCCCCTTCCCAACAGCCCCCATCTGTGAGGGCTGTTGGGTAGACCCATGACAATCTGTAGATCGCTTCCTCCCTCGCCATCTACTGATTGCCCCCCCCCCCCCGGATGACAAGTGTGGGGCAAGACGCTCGTTCCCGCCGCTTCCACCATGACTCACCATCTGCAGTTTGTCCATGTTCTCCTGGAGCACCTGCTCCGTGTGCCGGTAAGCGCGGGCCACCAGAGCACGCGCTTCCACGTCCATCAGAGCCGCCAGTTTTCGGCTGTACGGCTTCCGGCCGGGCGTGGACGGATCGAAAGACAGCGGGCCCACAGCCTCGTTCATACCGAACGTTCGGACCTGCAACGGCCAGACGTGGGAGCGGTGTTAGGTCGAAAAAAAAAAATACCAGCGCAGTGGGCTCACCTCTTCAACTTCTTTATACGTCGGCCATGACCTTTCCATTCGGTAGACTAGGTACTTACAAAAACAAATTAAATGTTCGTACTCATGGTTCACAAAGGATGCGCAAAAAATGACAAACTACATAGTGCTTGCATGAGCCTGATTGGCTACATTGAGGGCTATATTCAACGACTTTATCGCCTAAGTGTATAAATTACCACGGCACGACGAATTAATGGGTGTTACTCTATTCAAAGAAAAAATGCACGCACCATACAGGAATTTGACGGGCTATACTACACCCCGTCTGAACAGACCTCCCTCTTAGCTCTCCGAACCCTCACCTGGGCGTAGGCCATTTTGGTGACCTTATCCAGGTCGTTCTGCGCTCCGGTGGTGACCCGGTCAAAGACCAGAGCCTCGGCGCACCGACCTCCCAGCGCCATACACATCTTCTCAAACAGCTGAGTACAGACCGGGGACAGCGCGGGAGTTAACGATACGGCACTACTCAGACGTCAGTTTGTCACACAAGCGAAACAAGGCATTACCTCACAACGTGATTGCCAGGAGTTTAATTCCGCTCAAACCGCGTACGAACCGCATATTTTACTAGTTACGCAATGCGTACCTATCAAAGAAACATCTAAAACGTCAAAAAAAAACTTCGGCCTGAAATGCCTTAGAGACCAATTACTCAACGAATTTTTTAAATAATGGTGCATCACTTGTCCTCTGTACAGTGTACAGTCTTGTCCCTAACAAGGTTCAGTGGGGTATTTTTCGGCCCATATCTCACCTGCTCCGTCGTGTGCAGTTTGATGTCTGCCGGAGTATACTGCGCGAAGCCTAGCGTCTGGTTGGTCCGCGGCACGATGGTGACCTTCAGCAGGGCGTCCGTGTGCTTCAGGAGCCAGCCGACCAGCGCGTGACCAGACTCGTGGAACGCCACCACGCGCCGTTCAGAGGGAGACATTACCTGAGGACGGGAAGGGGAGGTCAGGCGCTCAGAATATCACCTCTGTGAGGGAAGGTCAGGGAGACAATGCCACCATGCGCCTCTCAGAAGGAAACATCACCTGGGCGGGAGGAGGGGAAAGACAAAACGTCACCACTGTGATTTTCCTGACACTGTTCGCTCCGGCCAGTCTCGTAACTGCAACAATTTCTCTCGTTTCTCCTGTGTCTGTGGTCGTTTACTTCGTCCCGTGACCGCTTCTCCGCTCACTACCCTACAGGTCACAGTTCCCGCAAGTCAGCAATGTATGTGTGACCATTTCTACGTTCATTGTAGTTATCTGTAGCCGTTCCAATGCCGTACCTGAGACCGTTTCTCCGTGCCGCCCACGACGCGCTCGATGGCGTACTCGAGGTCGGCTCCCTTCACTTCCTTAGCTCCGTCCCGGGCAGCCTTCAGCGCAGCCTCGTTAGCCACGTTAGCGATATCGGCGCCTGCGGGCACAGGAGTTAGGTGTGTGACGGTTGGTGTGGGGAATGCTTGAGAAGAGTTTAGTCTGATGAGTTTGATGCTAATGAGTTCTGATATTGATGGGCTGAGTGATGAGATTAGATGGGATGAGTTTTTTAACGCTGAAGGTAAAATAGCGAAGAATCTAAGTTTAGACTGAAAGATAAACCCTGTATTTCAGTTGGAATGGAATTTTGGCAGAGCATGGGTGAAGAGTATCACAGAAGTGACAAAGGAATGGCATAATACGTTGAGTAGCTTGTTGAAACACCTCTTCCTTGCCCTCATTTTCGCCGTACCACTAAATTCCGGCGTCAGTCGGGCCCTTCCTCCCCTCCGCACCTCGCACCGCTGAATTCCGGCATCGGGCCCTTCTGTCCCCCTTCCCCTCCTCACCGCTGAATCCCGGCGTCGGGCCCTTCTCTCCCCCTTCCCCTCCTCACCGCTGAATCCCGGCGTCGGGCCCTTCTCTCCCCCTTCCCCTCCTCACCGCTGAATCCCGGCGTCAGTCGGGCCAGTCGCGGCGAGAAGGCGGTCACCGGACGCTCCAGCACAATCGCCTTCAGGTGGTGCTCGAAGATCTCCTGCCGTTCGGCCAGCGTCGGCAGGTCGATCAGGATGTGTCGGTCGAACCGGCCAGGACGGAGCAGCGCCTGTGAGGACACGGCAGACACCGTTATCGCAACTAAATGGCAGGTCCTTGAAAGCAACAGGGGGCTCTCCCCTTCCCTGGGGCAGCTACGAAGACGTGAGTCTTCAGACCTAAGAGCTCGCAGCACGAATAAAACGGACACGCAACCGGCCCTATCTGATAGTGCAACGGGTGGAACATGTTAGTTAAGCACGTCGTAAAAGCAGTTGACAACCTGTTAAAGAATTACTTCTATCCAGCATGAAGCAGCGGACCGTCGACTGGCACCCAGGACAGACAGTCTGGTACAGCCGGACCCGGCTGTCGGCGCACGCACCTTGTCGAGGATATCGGAGCGGTTGGTGGAGGCCAGAATCACCACGCCCTCCTTGGTGGCCATGCCGTCCATCTCCACCAGCAGCTGACGGATAAACGGGCAAACTTCATTAAAAAAAAAAAACACACACACACACAGTAACAAAGGCAAGAAGAAATACCTCCAGTCAATATAAACACAGCCAGACGCCGTGAATAGAAATTATAGTCTCCAGCAGCGGACGGATATATAATCAGATGTCAATGGTACACTATTACACTATCGTGACACATCATGACAGGCAGAGGCACCTGACTTTCCAGCTACAATAAATGGTGACCGTCATCTACTCCCGTCCCATCCCTCTCCAGGTTCCATTGATATCCGTGCTACCCTATCATAATATCTCACGACTCCCTAAGATCTGAGGAGGGCCTGTTCCCAACCTCTGACCTGATTAGGGGTCTGTTCCACCCTGCCCTCACCTGGTTGAGAGTCTGCTCCATCTCTCCGGCTCCGCCGCTGAAGCTGCCCGCTCCCTCGGCCCTAGCTCGACCAATGGCGTCAATCTCGTCAATGTAGACGATACACGGCGCTCGCTTCCGCGCCTCCTTAAACAGGTCTCTGAGGGTTCGAAAAGGGGGTCATCGGATGGTTAAACGTTCGGTTCAGCACGGTTCAGCTTATTAGCTTTACTGAAGAGAAACAAGTAGCCAATAGGAATAAACGCGATGGAATTACCGGTAAAACTGAGTACAAGCGACACAAACGACAAGATCAGTGCCAATCAAATGCAGGCCAACTAATCCAGTCCCTTTCTCTACTGACCTGGCCATACTTAGACAGTCCCAAACTGACCCAGACGGCGCCGTCTCTACTGACCTGACCCGGGCGGCGCCCAGTCCGCCGATCATCTCGATAAACTCGGAGCCGTTCATGGTGAGGAAGGGCACATGTCCCTCGGTGGCCACTGCTTTGGCCAGCAGCGTCTTACCGCAGCCCGGCGGACCGAGCAACAGCGCTCCCTTCGGTACCTGAAAACGGGCATCAGGGGAAGAGTCCGGAGTCGGACAAGGGTGGAAGGCAGCTTTAGTCGCTGCTAGAAATATAGCCAAACCGTTCAACATTCACAATTTACAGGGATGAGCTATAGCATTGAACAATGGTTGAAAGAAGAAAAAACTTATGATTGCTGATAGGGATGCCATAGCCATAAGCCATTTCACTGATAATGTTTTGCGACTCGTATATAACGAGGCATGCTCGAACCCGCTGAACTACTGACCCTGGCGCCCAGACTGCGGTAGTACTCTGGCCGTTTGAGGTAGTCGACAAACTCCATCACTTCCTGTTTGGCCTCCTTGAGGCCGGCCACGTCACTGAACTTGACACCGCGCCCCTCGCCGGCCAGAGAGTCCACGATGGTGAACTTGGCGCGCGTCAGAGAACTCTGCGGCAAACAGGACGCATATTAGAGGACTCTGTGGCGCACTTAGGTGAAGCTAACGGGATTTAGACGGGTGGGCTCCAACTAAGATCCAATCAGTGTGATATGACATCGACTAATAATTGCTAAATAAAAGTGAATAAATGTAAAGTACGTCACAAATTCACCTCATTACTCAGTAGTCAGTTTAAACAAAGACACAGTGCCCAGCATCGCTCGACTTTCCCTCAACTGCCCTCTCCCTTTATCCCCTTCTGCCCCTTTCCCCACTCACCAGTGCGTTCATTGAAACGGGCGACTTTCCGCGGCTGGCCGAGAGTGCGTACGCCAGCAGCGATACGATGATGACGGTGGTCAGGAGGCGGCCGGCGGCGTCCGAGTAGCGCTCGTATACCACGGGGATACGGTCCTCGGGCCGCACACCTGGGAAGAAACGGGAGATTCAGATCCACGGGAAGGCAGAGGCACGGGGGTGCACTACCGGGGTACAGTTGCTGACAGGCGGATACAAGGGGAAACGAACATCAGTCAGTCCTATGGCACAACAGAGGAGACATCTGGCTTACAAGCACCGGTGAGCTACAGTCTTATAAGCCACTCTTGAAGGGAAAGGACACAGATTACGCTAGCGGTGAGGGCAGCGGAAAAAGATTGAAACCAAACCCAAAGCGGGTAAAGAAAAATATCACACCTCAGAGAAGGGGAACTGAGAACCGGTCAGTAGGCAGTAGTCCCAGTCCCTCCTCAGAGTTGCCCTCCCCGGGTGCCGGCGTGCTCACCGATTTTGGTCTCGGCCTCTCTCAGCTTCTCCTCGAACTGATGCACGTCGGGCACGTTCATCTGGAACACGGTGAACTCGACTCGCCGGCCCTTAACCACGGCTCCCTCGTGCAGCACAATGGTGACCTGGTTCAGGTCGGGCCGGACGATCACCTCCTCCACCTCGCCGCGGGCCAGCATGTGGTGCACGAACTCGTTCCACGACACGAAACGGAATATCTGAAACAGACGGAGACAGTCGACGGGTCATAACACAGGATAATTTGGTCTTAGTGTACGAACTGAACTGCATAGCTGGCATACGAGCGTCATTGGAAACAGGGTTGCAAACCAAAAACTGTCATCAGCAATAAGTACTGTAAACAACTCATCAAAACGCACATGCCTGGAGGAAGAGAAGAACGACCTCGGCTTTCTTTGAACTACAACGTTCAACTCCAACCCTTGAAATGTCATAATGTGCATCACAATTCACAACAACCCTCCACTAATACCTTCCACCCTCTTCCACCAAACTTCCTATAAAACTGTCCGTCCCACCGGTCACACGCGCGTGTCACCCTACTGACTTGATCGGGTCGGTTGCTACTCGGGAACAGCATTGTGAGCACGGTGATGAACCAGTAGATGATGAGCATCCAGAGGGCCGTCTTGGCCAGCTGCGTGGTCGTGTTCTCCTCGTCCGGCTTCTTTTTCTTGTCTGGGTCCTCCTCGTCGGGCGGTGGAGGCTTCTGCGGAGGGAAGAGCGAATGCAATGAGGCTCAGTCACTGGTCATGTGATTGGAGAACCAATGTAGGTACAATGACAAATGGACACGGAATCGGGTATGCACGGCGGCTGAGGTGATCAAAATTATTTTTGACCTTGTTCAGTCAAGAGTGAAGTATCAAGTGAAATATAGTCGTATATCAAATGAAAGTCTTCCACGAGCGACAGCATTGCAGCCGCGACTATATGATAATCAATATTTACTACAGGATGCCATCTGAGCGTCCACCCGGTGATCTGCCGCCGCCAGTCTCCGGTCGCCCTTCTCTCACCCTGTTCGGCTGGGATCCGGACGGCGGCCGGGGTCCGTCTGCAGCGGCAGCCGGAGGGGACGTGTGCAGCTCGCGCCACTGTCCGGACACAGTGGACACACCGGACAGGCCGTCAGAGGACAGCCGGCCGGACAGCGCCGGCAGGGAGCGGGCCAGCAGCCGGCGGGCCGCCGCCAGCTCCCGTCGCACAGACCGCTCAGACACCTGTCAGACAGGCAGCCGTGGTCAGTAGCGGCAGACATCTGGGGCACACACTGAGAATATGTCCTATTGTTTGATCAGTAGTCAATTTGATAATATATATGCTTCCAATTCCAAATAACAAATATCCTATTTCAGATTTCAGTTTGCTTCTAAGAAGACAACCTGTCAAACTCCTCCAAATTCCTTAAACAGTTTCATAAGTCAAAGAAAAAAGACACATCAGTGGTGGAGAGCATAAGATTACCTTGCCATATCCAGGTCTGAGTCTGTTAGACAGCCTGGCACAGCCACCCAGCCTGCCTGAGTGAGCTGAGGCCAGGGAGGAAAGGTAGGCAGGACTCCGCCATATCCTGCCAACGTACAGACAGGTCCGCAGCATCTGCAAGCTCTGCTGGCTAGACAACATCAGCATCTGCAATAAATGTCAGAGGGGGCTGTACTGTCAGAAAAGGCATGTTATGTGAGAAGCAGCAAACAAACTTGTGACAATTCAGAAATATAATGTCCTATAGCCATTTACATTTGTATATTTTCATTTTCCAAAGACTGATTGGCCAAATTAAAATATTGACTATTGTTTCTGGCATTGCCAAAGACTTCCCTGGATGAAGTTCAAATATATATTTTTTCAGAAAAATAGATAATTAACAAGATATTTACTAGGAAATTGCTTGAAATCTTGGCAAACTTAATAAATGCCTACAAGCCGTACTCTGTGGGACAGCTGAGGAGGGTCTTTTTCAGGCAACCAATGGCAAAATATTGTAAATCCAGAATCCAATGAAACCTAAATGAAATTGTGTCTAAGATTGACAGGCCTTGATGCACTTAGCTTGGTACCTATGCTGAGTCCTAGGCCCTAGGGCAATTTGAAATAATTCATGTCTGGCTCTCACTCCACTTCAAATTATCTGAACTTTAGCGAGGCTGGCTGTGGCAAATATGAGCAAAGAAATAATGGCAACTCACTGGTGGTAATTTCAAAAGGCAAGAAGAGCATATACAGCCACTGAATACATGGGATTATGGACGCCCAAATATGAATAATTCATATAAAACTTTATCGGAATTCACTGGGATTGTATTGCGTATGCAAGTCCAAATATTTCGGCCAATATTGTTTGGCCTTGGTCACTGGACAACTACAATAAATAGCCTTGAATAACCCTATAAGTATAGCTCACATTGCAGCGATGTGAGCTATACTTATAGGGTTATTCAAGGCTATTTATTGTAGTTGTCCAGTGACCAAGGCCAAACAATATTGGCCGAAATATTTGGACTTGCATACGCAATACAATCCCAGTGAATTCCGATAAAGTTTTATATCATACAAACATAAACCTGGGAAAAATATGACTCTAAAACAGCACATGAATAATTCATTCCGCCGGCCCATGTCGTCCCCTATCTCCCTGTGTGTCCAAGTGCACAGATGACGTCACACGAAGGGGCGGAGTCGGGGGCGGAGCCTAGCGCAACGGCCGCCATATTTGAATTTATTTTATAAGAATGTAATCTATATTTTGGTTTTCAGTCAATTGTTATCGATAGTTTTATGAACGTTTAGCTGTAATATAAGTAATTTTTAAAGAAAAAACACATATTCTGCTTGCAATTTCGATTTGAGTCCGACCCGCGCCTAGATTCGAGCGCACGACCTTTGGCTCACGGTGCAAGCATCCTAACCACTACACTACCGCGGCGGCGCAGCGGCCGGCGGAAGGGAGGCTGCGGAGGCATGGGGACTTTTCTACGCATTTTCGGAAAAACTAATGGGTTTAGTGAAAAACTGCTCTTAGATAATTCAAAGAAAAATGTCTCGTCTTTCCGATGATGCAATTAGTTTTGTGCTAGCTCCAACAGAGTTTGTTCTACAGCGCTTCAAAAATCGCCCATTTACATGGGACTCAAACGGGGCTTCAAGACTTGCCCCCAGATGACGTCACAAGCTGACGTCACGATCAGGTAGAATCGCCGGACGACCCTACCTGGTATATAGGGCCTTGATTCCGCCAATGATGTTGACTGATTATATAAAGCAAAGGAAACTAATAATACAAGCAAAAGAGTATTCAAAAAGCATGTTTGAAGAAGGCTTGAGCACCACTTTGCTGCCAATCGCGCTGCTAATTGGTGAATTTTGCTGCCCGTCATGGTGCGTCCTGCTTTCGAATGCATTATTTTAGCAACTAAATGAATCTTTTGCGTCATCCAAGGCTTTGACTTATGAGGCCAAATCACTACCAAATGAAGGAAGTGTTGAAAATTTTCCCCTGCACCTGAAGCTTTTCTTTGCACGCAAAGAACCAGCTATTGGCGGTCAAAAAAATATCAAAATTCTTCAAGTTCTATGCATTTATATTTCAGCTATACCTGCAGTCCTACCTGCTTAGTTAACCCATTAGAGCCGAAAACTTTTTTTGTCGACTTTCACTGCGATTTTAACATATGTTTGTCAGGCACCCTTTAGGAGAATACATGTGCATTTGTATTTGTATTGTATTTGTATTTACATTTAAGAGCGATCCACATACAAAGTGCGTGGCGATTACTGCTCAGAATCCGTATCCGCGGTTGCTAATCTAATCATTCAAAACAGTTGCACATTCACTCACGTCAAAACTAGGACAAAACACTCTCAGGACAGCCTCATCGCTTTTACCCACCCCTATCCTATTGGTCAGCGACGATGTGCTGATTCATCGTCCACGATTGCGGCTTTAACAGCGCGGGCGAAGCGGGCGGGAGGCAGCTGCGACAGGTGAGGTGGCAGGCTGTTCAGCAGAGCTGCAGCTCGATAGCCAAACCGCCGCTTGCCCGTTTCCAGCCGTGGACGGGGAAGATGGAAGAAGTGATCTTGTCTGGATGGTCTCTCGCGGATAGCGCTATTAGCGACGAACAGGGCTGCTAGTTGCTCAGGTTCACGGCGCTGTATGACCTTGTGTGCGATGACAAGGGTGTGGAAATCGGACATACCGCGCGGGGACAACCACCCGAGTTTTGTTCGCAGGTCGGAGACATGGTCAAATTTACGGCGGCCGAAAATAACTCTAGCGGCGAAGTTAAGAATTTTTTGGAGTCGATCGAAATTTTTTTGGGACCCATTACCATAAACTGAAAGGCAGTACTGGATACGCGATACAACGAGTGCCGTCACGAGCGTTCGAATGATGCCATCTGGGAGACAGTGGCGCGCATGTGAAAGACCAATCAACAGTCCCGTACACCGGCGGCAGAGTTCAGAGACGTGTGCGTCCCATGACATAGTGCTGTCAAAAGTGACGCCAAGGTTCCCGACTTGTGCGCACGGTTGCAACGCTGCGTTGCGGAATGGTACTCTAAAGTCTGGTAATTTACGAAGATTTTGACGAGTGCCAAATACAATAAGCTGTGTTTTACTTGCGTTCACTTTGAGGGCGTTAGCGCAAAACCAGTCGTTGAGAGACGCGAGCGAGTCCTCCATGCGCGAGATGAGAACTTCGAGGTCCCGAGCTGGACCGCTAACCAATACTTGAGTGTCATCGGCATACTGAAACACTTTTGCGTCGCCCGCGTATAGCGATAAGTTGTTAGAGAAAATGGTGAAAAGAAGCGGCCCTAACGCAGAGCCCTGGAAGACACCCATGGCATTAGAAAGAGGCCTAGACAGCACTCTACGTCCGGATACATCTTTCAAAGACACGCTCTGAGTGTGTCCATGTAGATAGGCGGCGAACCAGGAAATTTCAATGCCGTGTAACATCAGTTTTTGCATCAGAAGATCGTGGTCAATCACGTCGAAACATTTACTGAGATCGAGAAGGCATAGCATTGACAAATCCCCCCTATCAGTGGCGGCCAGGATGTGTTCAGTGACAGACAGCAACGCGGTTTCCGTGGAGTGCCGGGGGCGGAAGCCGTGCTGGGAGGATGCCAGAAGGTGATTATGGGAGAGGTAGGCGTAGAGCTGCTGATGGACAATGCGTTCAACTACTTTCATGATTACAGGAACTAGGGAAATGGGTCGGAAGTTTGCGGGGTCTGAAGGGTTACCAGACTTGAACAGAGGGTGAACTATGGAATGTTTCCATGAATCGGGGATGTCAGATTGGATTAAGCAGGTATTGATAATATGCAGGATGACACCACCAATAGCGGGGAATCCGAATTTCAGCATGCGGACACACACGTTATCGGAGCCGCAGGCACTCGAGTTACGCATGCTGAAAATAATCCGCTCGAGCTCCCCCAGTGTTATCTCACGAAGTTGAAAACTGCATGCGCCGACACGGGTGAGACGCACATCCAAATCGGTGGGAGTGTTTTGGGCTCGGATCTCGTCAGCGACACGAGGACCGACAGATACAAAAAATGAATTTAAATCATCGGCAGATAGATCGGGCTGGACGTCTGGGCCGTCCTTCTTCGCGGCTACCACTGACCTGATGCACTGCCAAACTTTGTTGGGGCCCCGCTCCCCAATTTCCCTCCGTATCTCTATTCGCCTGTCTCGACGCACTGCCGCCCGGACTGAGCGGTTTAGGTCTCTGTATTCGCTCGAGTTGCGGCCTAGATGGCGAAGCGCAGCGCGACGTTGAGACATGAGGTTACGGGTGGCGGCGGAGACGGGAGGAGCGGTCGGGTTACGGATAGACACACGCTTGATTGGGGCATGGGCATCAAAAACAGGTACGAAGAACGACAAGAAAGCATGCCACTTGTCACTGACAGTTTCGGCAGAGAAGACATAATCCCAGTCGACATCGAGTAAGTCGTGATACAGTGCAGGGTGATCTAGGCGCTTAAAAGAGCGAGACGAGATAACGGCGGGCTTTTGACGCACTTTCGGCACATTGACAATCACGTCGATGATTTTATGGGGACTGAAGTGACAATAATTAACGCTGGTGTCACACACAAGTTCGCGTTTGTTAACAATACATACATCCAATAGAGAGCCGGAGGTAAAAGTTGGATTTGTTACTAGTTGATCTAAAGAATAATTCGATAAGAAGCTGATCAGATGTTGAGACGCGCGGAAATTCGGCCCCTTCAATAGGTCACAGTTGAGGTCCCCGCAGAGAACGAACGGAACTCTGGGGTAATCGATGAGGACCCGCTGCAGCTGGGCCTCGAGGTCCGTGAAGTCGGCGAGCAGGGCAGCCTCAGAGTGTCGGGGTGGCCGATAAAGGGAGCAGATGATTATCTGTTGGCCCTTGTCCAGCTTCAGCAGCGCCCACTGCGACTCCAGCTTGCTTTCGGAGCTCCCGCTGCCGGGGATCTTCAGTGTCATTGACGTCAAACTGTTTTTAGTGATGATGGCTACGCCGCCATAACCGCTGCCATCTGGGCGGTCCACACGACTGAGCGAGTAGCCCGGAATGACCAGGAGGCGTTTCGGGGTAGACGGACGTAGCCAGGTCTCGGAAAGCACCATTACGTCGTAGTTGCGGCGAGCGAGTTCGCAGGTCAGCTCTTGAAGTTTGGGTTTGATACTTTGAATATTTAGGGCGCCGATCAGCAATTTGGGCGGGTCGGTCGGCCGGCTGGACTGGAGAGTCCTCGATGCGGGGCGGGGTCCACATGCCGCTTCCGCAGGGCTGAGGGGGCGTGATCGATTAAGACAGCGGATGAGATACGCGGGAAGACTGCGCCGGATAGTCTCGGCTACTTCACGAGTGGTGTCGTTGCTTAGTCGGTCACGCACCGCCATCAGATGTGCCCGGTCGTATGCACGTCTGGCAGATTCAGCAGTGTGATCGTCCCGTCGGTGGTCGCTGGCCGGTGTTTGGCACTCTACACGGCGAGACCCGTTCGGGGCCCCAGTGCCGGAAGCAGTCAGCTGTCCGCTGCTCCCATGTCCCCTCGCACGCCGAGCGCGCCAGCCCGCGCGGCGGCCGCGCCGAGCGGGCCGCCGGGGCAGGGGGGAAGGGTCGGCCGGCATTGTTCGTTTAGCCGGCTACCGGCGTCTCAGGCGCCGGCCGGTCCCGGTAGGGGTTGGTCGCCATGACAACCGAGGACGGTTGGCAGAGGGCGGAGAAGTCGTTGAAAGCATCCGCGTCGGAAAGGAAATAGTCCTGCAGATATTGGCGATTTTCTTGCAAGCGAGAGCAGATAGACGCATAAAAATAACACCGTTGGATGCGTCTTTCAAAAATGCATCAATCTTCAACTGACAATGATTGCGTCTCTACGATGAATTTTCTGGTGGCTTCACGACAGCAGCACGGGTGACGGGTACCAAAAATTTTAAGCAATGAATAATATCCAGATCAGTTCACTCACAGGTCTGGTGACTTCAATGCAGATGCAGAGCAAGTAGTAGAACACTGAGAACACATGATTCCAATCACACCGAAGTTTTTCCCGCTCAAAATGCTAAAAAACCGCGGAGCGGCCGGGGTTCGCCTGTATAGCGCTCGACCCGGCGCGCGACATTTTTAGCCAGATCACGAAACCGGAAGTGTACGTTTCCGGTCTGGCAGCTTTTGCTGCCAAGCGTATCTTACATAGTCAAAAATTGAGTGGTTTGTCACATTTCAAAGCACAAACATATCAAAACCGCGAGGAAATGATCTTTCGATACCAACAACCTTTGCCACAGAGTGTCTCCTGTTGGTGCATGTACAATTTTCACGAACTTTTTTATTAACGTACCAGATATGATCTTGAATATGTGTAATTGTTCGGATTTCCATTCGACCGTAGCCTGCAAATAACGACCGTAGCCAATAATTCTCAAGAATAATGAACTCAAAATCCAGACCTCAGCTAACAGTTCAGTTCGTTCTGAGAGATCATGTTCTTTCTCTCATTATTTCCATAGGCGGCGGAACGGGGAGGGCACCGGGGCACCGTGCCCCCCTTTGATTTTGGCATTTTAACATTAGCCCTATGGGCGTTGCATGGAAAGAATGGGACCAAAAGTCGGCAGTGCCCCCCCCCCCTTAATTGAAGGTGTTCCGCCGCTACTGATTATTTCAGCTCACACGTGCTTCCCCTCCCCACAAAATCTTATATAGGATGCGACGAAGGTTTTGATGACTTCCGTCGACCGTTTATTTAAAGCAACTTGGCGTGTTTCCAATGTGCTCCTAAATATCGCGTTCCTTTCAACGAATTGTGTCCCTGAGTCTTTCTCTGAAGCGGAGATTATCTGAAAAGCTGACCTTTACCAATGGGGGTCACTGGCATGGGTAATTGTTTAACCATTGAACGGCGCATTTACTGAACGTCTAAGCATGAAGGTTTAGCTTTACAGTTGAGAGGTTCGTAGTTGCGCTGTTGGCATGCTCCAAGCTGGCAAGTGGCAACACATGGAAGGACGCTGCCTCACACTTCTAAGCCCCCGTTTTCACCAACAAGCGCTGGTGGAAGAAGTTTATGGACAAGTAGCGTCACGCATAGCCCCAATCAGCATGGTCCTCCTGCGTCTCAACCGTCGCCAAGATCGTCATGAAGAAAGCACCTGGGAAGTCTGACCGTTCTGCGGAGAATCTGAAGTCTTATTCATAATGATCACTCGGATAATGTTGTCCATTGATAAGGGAGGAATGCCCTTGGACTGAAGGCGCTTGACTATTGGTGCGGCCAAAATAACGAAAATCAGCAAGCCCAGAGCCCTCAGATTTGCACGAAACGGAGAATCTGGCCGGTAGAAGAGTGGAAACGGAGTAGGTATGTAGAAGCGGGTCTAGTTCGGCGACGAGTCTCCGTTTCAATGGATTCACCACACAGACCCCCAAAACGAGCATGGGCTGAAAACGCGGCCCAAGTTCCGACAGACTTCTGCGAAAAATTCTCGCCGCAATGGTATGTCGAACGATCACGATGTCCTAGCAGGGCCTGAGCTGAACCAGCTGGACGTGATCTAGCAAAAGACGGAGTCGATCCCGACTACTACCTAGAAAACATACTGAAAAGCGTGCATTTGGCATTATAAAGTCCACTACCCCGTGCTCCAACGGCGCATGGTGTCCCGCAGGTCGGACAGCATTTTCATGCTGGACGGTACCCCATCTCATCGATCTTCCGGAACTAGGTGGTGCCAGGACCGGCTGTCCGATATCTGGGGGAAGGACACTTGGCTAGGAACAGTCCTGGCCTAAATCCAATCGAATTATTTTGGAGGATAGTGCAGCAGGAGCTGGACATATACAAACTTTCCGGCGACCACGGACAGCTCGGAAGGGCGCTCAAGTCCCACGCGCCCCTTTTTCACATGGAGGACGTCCCTTTAATCTTAATAGGCACCCCTCTTTCCCATGTAAGCGCCCATTTGGTCATCAAAGGCGCCCCTATATGTCTCAGAGGCGCCCCTCTTTCTTGTGCAATGCGCCTCTTTTTCATATGCAATGCGCCCCTCTTTCGCATAAAGGTGCCCTATGGACATTACATGCACCCCTATGACCTTACAGGTGTCCCTCTTTCTCGTAGAGGGGCCCCATTGGGCTTCATAGGCGCCCCTCTTCGGCATGCAGGCGCCCCTCTTTCGTGCAGATGCGCCATTATGGCCATGACCTTCGTAGGCGCCCCTCTTTTGCATGGGGGCGGGAGCGGGGCGGGGGGCGGGGCGACCCCATAGTTAGGCCTCAAAGGCGCCCCAACAGGCCTAGCAGGCGCCCCTCTTCCCGTTCATCTATAGAGCCACGGCACCACCTTCCCTTAGGCGACGGCGCGCCCCTTGAGGGATGGAGCCTCTGATGACAGTTTGTCCGCACCACTCCGTTCAACGTCCCTGCTTCAGCAATGGCGGAATACATTACACGCCTGGTAGTGCGTTGGTATGCAATACTCTGCAGACAAGAATAAATAGCAGAAACCCCGGTAATGACCATTTTTGGAAAGGCAAAGAAATGGGGCATTACACTATGAGCCATAAAGCCAGACATTGTTGCTCACTCACGAATGGCATAGCAAAAAGGACGTAACTGCTCCATTTTTGACTACGTAAGATACGGTTGGCAGCTTTTGCTGCCACTTAAATATAACGCACGATTGGCGATGCTTAGAGAAATTGATGTCGCACCTAAGCTCTTCCCATTGATAATCACACATTTCTTTACAATAATCAATAATAAAAAGGTAACATTTATTCACACCACCTTCGCAACTGACTTTTTTGGTGTCCGCCGCACGACCGCAATCGCGCGCCCCTTGCACCCCCGCGATAAATTGTTTATTTCTCAGCACGTTCGCTTTCTCGATCAATAATTCGGAGCGCACATGACGTGCATTGTTTTGGTCTTCCATACGGGTGAGAAGTTTGAAAGTTCACCGCAACGTTTAGGAATGCGGCGCTATTTTGTCCTGTGGCAGCAAAAGCTGCCAAGCGTATCTAATGGGTTAAATGTAAAAATACAGTTTCTTTCTACACAGCAACTGAAAGAAACCTAAGTGACTTGTAGCCGAAGGTAGGTAAGAAAGCATCAGACGTGTAGGTACCTATTAGATACGATATTAAGTAGACACCTATCGCACCTATCCTGCAAAGTGAGCAAACATGAAACAGCTGACTGAGACAGCTCGGCCATCGGTCCTCGGCTATGTCCGGTGTCCACCCCTGCTGGCGAGGTGCTGGCGATCACGAAGCCCCTCCGTCGCACAGCTGTGCCGCTCCCATCACATGTGGGACCAGCTGGAGGCACCGGCGACACTCATTACTCTAATGACGGTCCGATATTATCGGGCCGTTTGGCAGCGCAGGGCTGACGGTGACCGTCCGTCTGTCCGTCACTACGAAACAGACCATCCGACAGGCAACACCATGGCTACGGGATACCTCCGCGTCACTCTGGTCGGCCTCGCAGCCATCGCACTGGTAAGAAACTGAGGAAGGATCGGGTAGAATGGGAACTAAGAGGAACGAAAGAGACTGGTTAGGGACTGCGTCGTTTCTTCTTGAGACGTGGATGGTAAGATAGACGGATAAACGGGAAGACCTGATAAGGAACTGCATGGCTTACTCTCGAGAAAGGAACAGACATAACTGAACTATCGACAAACGTGACTGGTGAGAAACTGTGGGAGGAAAAACGACGAAAACATCGGTAAGAACTGACAATGAGCAGACTCACTCTCGGGAAAGGAATAGCCAACTCCAACAAGGAACTGAGGACGGAGGAACCAGAGAAGCTGGTACGAACGGACGAGACCAGTAAAAACTTAGGTAAGAAAACGGGCAGAGCTGATAGCGAGCTGGAGCCTGGAAGGCAACAGATCGGCACGATAATGAACTGCAACTGGAACCGGACGGGACTGGTATAAGCACTCAGCTTGGAAATAAACGGGCAGTGGTGAGGAAAAATTGGGCAATAAATGTAAAAAGAAACACGTTTAGTCGCATAACCTCCTTTAGTCTGTGTCGGATAAGTCGCTAGTCCCGACATTATCCCGTCCTATGCAGGCGACGGTGTGCACGGGCTCGACGGAGGGTGAGCTGCTGGTGAACCGGAGGGCGCCCTCGGTGGTCGAGGTGCTGGACCGCCACATCTTCCAGACCGACTACCCCGATAAGGACTCCGTCCTCCAGGAGATGGCCAAAACTGCCTACGTCGACGTCATGTGAGTTGCCATTGTGATGACAAGGGACGTGGACAGATAGCTTAAGTAGATGTCTACACACGACAGATGTTCGAAAAATATGGCCAAGTTGTTTTTTGTCTTGAAGTCTTATAGGAAGCTCACGCGTATGATCGGTTTCAAGGACCGATTTATGCACTGGCGGATCCAGACTTGCGTTTTTGGGGGGGGGCCAACTCCTGCAAGTAACCAAACCTAGGGTACCCCCAAATCCTGTTTTCTCATCGGATTTAGGCCACTTATTTTTTCGTCACAGCCCTGAAACGATATTTTTTTTTAAACTAAAAATAAAAAAATATACAAATGGTAGCCCACCCAACCCGAGCCTAAATATTACTTTGAAAACACTTCAAATTGCTTTTGTCGACCAATTAGCCCGCTCCGGGTCGGTGCGTGGCGCAGCCTCCGCGGGCTGGGAGGTGTCGGTTGGACCCCCTGCCGTTCTTCGGCCCCTGATTAAGCTAGAGCTCGCGGAAAAAACAGGCGTGTTGCCCGTGAGTGACGAGACGAAGCCGATGATACCCGATTTTAAGGTCCTTGGTCATTGGTTGACCTTCCAGGGCGGTGTTTCACGGTCGTGCTGACAGCCGCTGACAGCGCATTCCGCGAGCTAAGGTCAGCCTTCGGTAGTGTTGTGGGTATAGGCTTGTTGATGTCTCCATTGAAACCAAAAGTGCCATCAGCGCTGGCAGCGGCTGGCAGCGTGCCGTGAAACACCGCCCAGGTCAGGTCACAGACCCAAAAGACGGGAAAATCAGGACCTGTCAGAACCTCCTAAAGTAAGGCTGAAATACGTTTTTTTGTGCTGATCACAAATTTCATGTTAGTTTGGATCATAGATAATGTCTTCATGCGTTTAGGCCATGTCGGGGCAGGTCAGGTCAGATCAACCAGTAGGGGTACTTATGGGCGTCCGTATAGCAGGTGTCCACTACCACTGGCAGCTACGTAACATGATACGAAGGCATCAAAACTACTTCGTAAATGTTCAAATGGCTGCAAAATGCTAAATTCAAAATCAGCTAAACGAAACTATCCTAGAAACATGCTAAACTCGGAAAAGTGCACCGAGGTCATCAAAGGTCAATGACCTGACTTGACCGTAAGGTGGCATTGGCATCCGCCCTAATGCGTGGGAGCAACATCATATCACATGTTTGAGCGTTTTAAACCACGAAAAAACTATAAAAGCGCGGATAATGTGAGCCGACATACGCCGAATCGCTATTCCGGCCAAACATGGCCTCCAACATGGCCAAACATATGGTGCGTTCGGAGAGGCACATTCCACGTGGAATCCGTTGAATATTCCATGCGCGCGGAATATTTCCGGAGATTAGCCGTTCAGAGAGATGATACGCCTCCGAACGCGCGGCACGGGGAATATTCCCGGGGACGGTGAATATTCCATGCTCTCCGAACGCACGGATAGTCTCGAGAAATAGGCCACAAGTCAAAGTTCACTTGGGTCAGGGTCATAAAATTTTCAGACTTTGTCACCATGAGGGTACTAAAGTTTCGTCGCGATCGGCTTCATGATACCTTACACGATAACTTCACACGTCGATCGAGAGTTAAAGCATGGATGAAGGAGAACCTGGGGATGAAGGTTCTTTCATCCATGGTTAAAGTGTGCAATAAGAACTTCTTGGGTGAAGACAAGACCAACACTTTTATCAAGCTCACAGATTTTTAATGATACGGTATTTTCTCTCTACCTACTACGCCCTTCTCACATTCATTTTTCTTAACCCGCGCCCTGATGGGGGGGGGCCATTTTGCCCCCCCCCCCTGTGGTTTTTCTTAAATAGCGAGAAAACGGCGGCGCGCAGCGCCGCCAAATTTTGGGTACCTTACCGGACATCAATTTGACACCTTCACACAAAATTTCAAGTCACAGGTCACCTCAGGTCAGGAGTTATTGAGGTCAAACTGAGGTCATGTTCGAGTAAAAATGAGCAATAAACATGACATCTTGAAACGCTCACCAATTCTACAGTTAACAAGCAATTTTAAAGTTCTTTATGTGGTTGTGTAGACAAAAGACGGGGCTACAAAACTGCTATCTCGGATTTTCGAAATTTTTGGATTTTGACCCCCAAAAATCAAAAAAATTGATTTTTTTTAGAAAAACTCAAAAAATTTCCAAAAAAAATTCGAATTTCGAAAAAACCGGAATATATGTGATAGTCCCTGCGCTCTTCGATATACATACCAAATTTTAGATCGATACCTCTTTTTTTGGCCAAGTTATAGCGAAAAAACTGTTAAAAATTGATGACGTCAAATTTTTGAACTCAATTTTTAGCAATTCTAGACCTCGTAGCGCAAAACGGAGACCACCATTGAACTCCCCGTGACGAGCTGCATCGAATCGATACCCATTTTATGCAAAAATATCAACTTTGAAATTTGACCTAATTTGACCTGACCTTGACCTGACCTTGACCTGACCTTGACCAAAACGTGACCTAAGCTGGCCCTAAAGTCTGTCTGACCCACATAATCGCATTTGTCATGTAAAATGGACCATAAAACATGTATCACACGACACTTTCATATTGTGACCCCCCAGTGACCTGACCTCTGTGACCTGACCTGGTATCAGTGACCTCAAATAGCAAAATATGTGTTTGAAGAACATTTCCCCATCGATGATTTTCAATGAAATGCATTTTACACGATTTTACAACGCATTTCTTGAAATGCCTGTAAACGGTGAAAATTCGACCTTTGACCTGACCTGTGACGTCATCGGTTTGACCGAGGTCAATGAAATTGGGTCACAAGGTAGTTCCCCGTTGGGGCTATCCAACACCGTTTACCGCTTGTCGCTATGTTGCGTGGTTCTCGAGATCTGAGGGGGGGGGCCAAAATGGCCCCCCCCCCCCATCAGACCGCGTTGCTCGGCAGACCCCATCTGGGCGCGGGTTAAGTGTTTTTGGGGACAAAAAATATATGTTGTTCCCCTTTCAGGCTTGGGGGCATGACCCCGTGGCCCCCCTGGATCCGCTAGGCCGAAACTAACTAGGTCGTTTTCAAACGGTCTGATATTTCAGGTCATAGTTTGCAAACGGCCGGTGTTTTCAGGTAGTTTCATATGGCCTGACTGGGCCAGGCCGTTTGCAAACGGACCGAATTTTCATACGGCCTGTAACATATATTCAGATTTCGACATCTGTCGTAGCATCAAATGCTGATGTGGCGCACTCAAAAGCCGGAATTGGTCCTTGGATGCCGTAAGGACCCTTTTAAGAAATAAGTGACCCGACTGACCCTTAGAGATTGGCCTGAGCTGTGACCGAAATAAGTCTTTTACCGTTTCGCAGGAAGGGACAAAAAGGTCCCTCATATGCTTCTTGTACAATTACGAAACAAAACAAGTTTTTTTTTCAACGAAAACTCAGTGAGTTTTCCTAAAAAATTTATTGCGCATATTCCGTGAATGAAAAGTTGCCGGGTCATGTCAGGTCAGGCTGCCACAGCAAGTTTGTTAACTTGACAGCTCAATCGATATTTATGCAATAAGACCTTCTCGGGTGACGATAAGACATGACGACACTTTATGAAGGAAGCTAGTAAACCCGGTAGTTTCTCCATAGGCGCGGGAACCGGGGGGAGGGGGCAGTGGTGGCAGCTTGCCCCCCCCCCCCCCAACTCTGGGGCCGTGCGGGCGGTGCCCCCACAACTTTCAGACAGAATACCGCTCCTTTTTGCAAATGTTTTCTTTTTTTGTTGAAAAAGCCAAGGGATGAAAAATAAGTGGCCTAAAACCGGCGAGAAAACTATATTTGGGGGATCCTAGGTTGATCTCTATCATGGTGTGACCTCCCCCCCCCCCCCGTCTAAAAGTAGTTCCCGCGCCCCTGGGTTTCTCTACGCTATTGAATCACGCTGCTGATTCTAGTAAGTATCTACTACACAACCTTCTCACATTAATTTTTCTTCGAGCGTTTTGGGGGGCCAAAAGATATGTTGGCCCCCTCTTTCAGGCTTTTTGGGCCCATGGCCCCGGTGGCCCCCTTGAATCTGCCAGTGGGGGCGGTGCCCCCACAACTTTCAAACGGAATACCGTCCTTTTTTGCAATTGTTTTCTTTTTTGTTGTTGAAAAAGCCAAGGGATGAAAAATAAGTGGCCTAAAACCGGTGAGAAAACTAGATTTGGGGGGACCCTAGGTTGATCTCTATTATGGTGTGCTCCCCCAGTCTGAAAGTAGTTCCCGCGCCCCTGACTTTCTCTACGCTATTGAATCACGCTGCTGATTCTAGTATCTACTACGCAACCTTCTCACATTAATTTTTCTTCAAGCGTTTTGGGGGGCCAAAAGATATGTTGGCCCCCTCTTTCAGGCTTTTGGGGGGCCATGGCCCCGGTGGCCCCCCTGGATCCGCCAGTGGGGGCGGTGCCCCCACAACTTTCAGACGGAATACCGTCCTTTTTTGCAACTGTTTCTTTTTTTTTGTTGAAAAAGCCAAGGGATGAAAAATAAGTGGCCTAAAACCGGTGAGAAAACTAGATTTGGGGGGACCCTAGGTTGATCTCTATTATGGTGTGCTCCCCCAGTCTGAAAGTAGTTCCCGCGCCCCTGACTTTCTCTACGCTATTGAATCACGCTGCTGATTCTAGTAGGTATCTACTACGCAACCTTCTCCCATTAATTTTTCTCCAAGCGTTTTGGGGGGGGGCCAAAAGATATGTTGGCCCCCCCTCTCAGGCTTTTGGGGGGGCCATGGCCCCGGTGGCCCCCCCTGGATCCGCCAGTGGATTTATGCTGACTAAACCTGGCAACGGACTTAACTATATTTTGGGGTTAATGCAAGATAAATTCTCAGCGAATGAAATACTAAAGCAGCTCGAAATGAACATTGGCTGGGCCTTTCTAAATCAAATAAGAAAGCATGCAAACGTTCTAATGTTTTCTTTGAAAACATTCAAAGAAACGTTCTAGCTGAATATAAAATATATGCGTTCAGTTGGAAATTACTACCGTGAACTTACTGGATTTTCAGCCTCACAAACGTTAGTAAGACAAAAAGACATAAATAGTACTTAAGTTTAACTGAAATGAATTTACGTTAACGCCTCTTGACGCCATTTTTTCGTGTTTTCCAGGTGTCAAGGATGTGTGTTCGGGGACGACAGCTGTGGCCCGGAGGAGAAGGTGTCATTTGCGTTATAAATAATTTTGCAGAGAAGTGAAGGAAAAACCGTGCAATATGTGCTCCGTGTTGGTATGGATAATGAAACGCTTTTACCATGCCATTGTGGCGGCTTAGAGCTAACACTGTCGTTTGATAATCCTTCAAATGTCACTGCATGCATACCCGCTGAGACAATGATCATCATGACGGCTCTCTTTACTTTGGATATTATTAAATCCAAGTCTGTGCAAAAGCCATGTTGACATCATGTATTGAGAACGGAACCCCTCTTAATCAGTGATCACAGCGGTGTAGCCCACACATAGCGGGGCTTGAGTCAAGGTTTTCGGGAGGGTAACGGTACATACGATCCTAACATTTGCAATGTGATTAGCAATGAAGTGTGAAGAATGGGAACAGCGATTGCATTTTCGCAACTCCTGTGGAAAAAGCCAATGAATATATTTACGTGTCCGAAGTGTGTCTCCCACTTCCCATGCAGCTCTACTGTAAACTTTCACATTTTTATTGTATTTATTATACCTACGAGTATTTGTTCACGAATACGTGATTTCCTTCCTCGTATAATGTTCACAGTAGCTATTCGCGTTTTAAAACCATCGTTATTTTCTATGCTTTATATTCGAGCTGCTACCGGTTATGATTCGATACTCAGCAATCAATTAAAGTTCTGTAACAATTAGTGAATGAAAACATAGTTACGGTTCAGAATTCAGATGAAGTCTCATTGGCTCTTAATCGAATTGCGAAAGTTTGTAAATAAAAACGTAACTTTTACTCAGCCTAACAAACCGTGACAGATATTAGAAGTCAGCCAACAAAAGTACCGTAAAATCTCAGCATGCAATCCCCAATAAAGTGCGCATTAATCACGGATCGTTCGGCGGGGTGCTCGGGCAGCGTTCACGGTTGATCGCGCGCGTGACCGGCCGGTCAGCGGTTCGCCGTTCCGCTCGGCAGATCACCTGGGCCGGCAGCGCTGACTGAGAGAGACTCGGGAGACTGCTCAGAGACTGGGGAGACTGCTGAGAGACTGGACGGGAGACTGCCGAGAGACTGCTGAGAGGCTGCCGGGGAGACTGCCGCACTGTCTAGAAGCTGCCAGCCATAACTGTCCGGGAGACTACGAGTGCTGCCAGGGAGACTGCCAACGCTGCCAGGGAGACTACGAGCGCTGTCAGTCTGCCAGCGCTGCCCGGAGAGTGCCAATGTATCAGAGTGAGAGGCGGTGAAGGCGACCCGGTGACCCCACGGACAGTGCAGCAATGCCAATGTGAACCCGAGCGGCCATATGACGCCGGATAGGTGGTCGGGAGACGGGAGCGAGGCCCGGTCACAGAGCTTACCCAACACGGTCAATGGGGACGAAATTGAGCCAACAGAAGAGTAAAAGATGGTCTGTTACAAAATCGAAAGGCCTTTGGTATCAAGACATTCAAGCTGAGTTCATGTTGCAACCACAGTGTATATAAATAGTTAGTAGCAACCATCCAACAAATCATTTTTCTTTTGACGGAGATAGGGCCAAAATCGGAAATACCTAGCAGATGTTTTTATAGATAACGTAAGTTAGCAACAATCATATCATTTCTAACGCCATTATTTCACCTTTCTTTAGTCATTTTTCCCTTTCTTTTTATTTAGATTATTACAGAGGTGTCCAATACAAAGGTAGGGTGGGAACGGGGAGACATTGTGTTGAGTCGACTTCCGAGTGATGCGCCACCGAGTGACCGGGTCCATGCTGTTTTGACAGGAGAGCGAGGATGAGACAGGCCATCCGTCCCAACAAACGGTTATTCCTGTATCTATTGTTATTTATTATTATTTGCTGAAGCATCTTCTCCCGTTTGACTGCTAAGGGGTGACTGTCAGCCCGCATCAGTGCATTATTGTATGGTGAATGATCTCGGATCAGCTCGGATCAGCCCGGATCAGTGTATCACATCAAGTATGGTGAATGTGATGTGCTGGTCTTTTTTATATACAGGACTGATGACATTTCTATCGCTTTGTCTGACACTGACGCCTGTAAATTGTAATAGTTACACGTACGTTTTGGATTACGAGTTTTACAGGGCCAACAATCCATGAGTTGACAAATCAGAACACATCAAAATGACAATGAAAACTGTGCCACCACTACAATACGATATGAACTCCGCATGTGACACGGCTTTAGCAGCGTCTCTGGCGCTGAATGAAGGGCAGAACACACCGTTCGCGCGGATAGGTCGGATTTGGGTCACGCCATCGAGGCATTGGGCCACGTATTAGCTACCACATACGACAAAAAACATACGACCGACGTGGCCGTCATGGTGGGAATGGTTCAAGTGAATATCTGCTCGGATAGATAGTGGGCCATGATGCATCACCGCGGTGATGCATCATGGTACCGCGGTACCAAACGAACGTACCCATTCAGCTTGCAAAAACGTTCAGTTGATGGACATCAGTTTGCAGCCGAACGAACACGTCTCCATGCTACAACGCTTTGCTGAATTTATCTTGCGAGTTTTCTTTTGTTCGGAGTGTGCTTATTATCATACCAACTCGTTTTATTCGCCTTTTATGTAGCTTGTATTATATAGAATATGCATGACGGCATGTATGCACAGTTGTGAGAAATATGTGTCCGATGTGCGTACATGCCGAACGCAGGTGGCTTTGTACCTACGCTGCGCTTGTAAGTTGGGGTCAACTGTTCATCAATAAATCATAGATGATGTCTTTGACCAATGTAGGATAAGACACTGGTCCCAGGGCGAAAGTCGTCAACATGAAAACTAGGTCGGGCTTGTTCTGCGAGTGCTATTGGAAAATATAAGAACAACGGTTTGTTGTCGGGTCGTAGTTTTTTTATTTTTAATGTATGCCTGCCTGTTAATTTCGAATGGGATAATGAAACAAACCAAATGCTTATTTGTAATAATGATCATCGCAATTCAATTGATTGGAAAAAACTTGAACTGATACAATGGACAGCCTTGTCCCAGTCAAGAATATGCAGCGACATACGGCTTACAATGACGTGCAACTAGGTAAGCACTTCTAACTGTTTGAGATCCTATAACTCTACTGTTGAAGTCTAGATTAACTTACACTCTTCCCCGAGAAAAACACGGGCGCAGTTGTCAACTGATCGGCATGAAGCTGACCATATCGCTCCCGTGGAGCCCTTCAGCGGCCCCCTAGGCGACGCGGTACATGCGGCACGCCTTGAATCCGGTGAAGAGCAGGCCGGAGCGCCAGATGCCCACCACGCCGTACACCAGGTTGTAGGGCGTGTCGATGTTCCAGTTGTCGCTCCAGCCGGTGCGGCCGGCGCCGGAGCTGCGCGGGTCCTGGGTAAAGCAGTTGTCGTAGTTGACGCGCCAGTTGGCCATCAGCAGGTTGCACTTCATGAAGTCGGTGGTGGTGAACCAGGCGCTGTCCGGGTCGGCGAGAGCGGTCACCACGTGGTTCGGCGGGCAGAGCCGCTGGGTGGTGTCGGCGTCCAGCTCCACGGGCACCACGGCGGCCACCTCCTGGGAGACGCGGAACTCGGTGCCGTACCTGCGGCGGAGACAGGAACGCGTCAGGGGTAGTATGCGAGCGCGGGGCAGAGTCAGGTCTGGTCGAGGGGTAATCAAACCTGGTCTGGGAGGGAGGAGGCAACGTCCTGGAGGGCTGGTCTGAGGAGGTATACATGTGAGGACTGGTGTGAAGGGATTGTGCACGGTTGGTCTGCGGAGGGTCAGGGGTGAGCTGAGGGAGGGCGAGAGACATGTCTGGGATAAAGAGGGGTAGCTTCAGGGTCGCCCGGGCCGGTCTGAGAGCGGCAATGTCGGGGCTGGTCTAGGGAGAACAGCAGACGCATGGCATAAATATATAGATAGGGACTCGACTCACATGTAGCAGCGGACGTAGTCCAGGTCGTTGACGGTCGTCTCGGCGTTCTGGATGCCGGTGAGGATGTAGCGGCTGCACTGGCGCTCGGCCACGGTCGTCGGTCCGTTGCAGTCCAGTCCCCAGCGGTAGTCGGGGTCGGCGGACACCTCTGCCGGGTAGCTGGCCGGCGCCGACACGTAGGCGGTGAGGGTGTGGCCGTAGCTGCGGTGCGGCACCCGCTGGCCCTGGCCCTGCCGCCCCACCTGGTAGTAGTCCCAGCCGGCGCGCTCCACCAGGTTGACGCTGAAGCAGCCGGTGATGACGTTGGTCGGCTGGCAGGAGCGCTTGCCGTCCGGCCCCGGCGCGCGCTGCAGGTTGAAGCCGAGTGCGTTTCGGTAGAGCGCTCGCGCGGCGCACTCGCCCGGGCCGGCGACAGAGAGGGTCTCGATCACCGACCCGGAGGCAACCATGTCTGGCGGACTGTCCGGGTGGAAGCCGCGCGCCACGACCTGCTGGGCGCTGACCTCGGGTAGCTGTAACACGGTCAGCAGCACGGCCAGCAGGACTGGAACGGTCGGGGAGGATGGATCCGACACTGGTCTTCCACGCGCCATCTTTAGACCGCTCTGGAGGAGCTCTCAGCAGCGTCTCACAGCGTCCCTCACACCGGTGCGCCTACAGTTACTGCGGACCGCAGGGCCCGCACAGGCACTCTGAGTGACCAGTGCGTGTGCGTGGCTTCCAGGGAAGGTGGCGATCGATGCAAATTATTTACGCTGTTGGTCAGTTGTCGGGACAATGCCTTGCGCGAAAGATCAATGCCATAGCAATTAGTAGATATGACACCACTGTTCCAATACATCATGTATGCAATGTGTATGAAGGATAATTACTAGGTTTTGACAGGAGAGATGATCAGGATAAATAATACAAAATGACAAATGTATTCGCCTATCATGTACAACGGCAAAACCATCGTTTTGACATTTGGTATTTGAACAGGACAAAGTCCAGTCATGTATTATTTGTATCGTGCATTATTTTTTTCGTCTGTTTTAACTTATGATTTTAAATTTACCTTTAGAGTGTTGTCAAAAAGCCGGTGCCAGGTGGTCGGTATCCAGCAGCCTCGAGGGCCTTCGATGACCCAACCGGGATGATAGGTGGCCCCAGGCAGGGCATAAGCCACCAGACGTAGCGGCGCAGCGGATCACCTGACATAAAGTGTCGGCTGCACGGCGGATCACGTGACACGGGGCGTCGGCGTCAGCTGCGTGACGGGGCGCTCCGTGACGCGGCGGTGACGTAACGCCGGACGGACGGGGAATGTTAGCTCAGCCCCGTCACACAGGCAGGGGAGAGGGGGAGGTAGAGGGGAGTCATAGAGAGAGAGAGAGAGAGAGAGAGAGAGAGAGAGAGAGAGAGAGAGAGAGAGAGAGAGAGAGAGAGAGAGAGAGAGAGAGAGAGAGAGAGAGAGAGAGAGAGAAAGAGAGAGAGAGAGAAAGAGAGAAAGGGAGAAAGAGAGAGGAGAGGGAGAGGGGGAGAGAGAGAAAAAAGAGAGAGAAGAGAGAGAGAGAGAGAGAAGAGAGAGAGAGAGAGAGAGAGAGAGAGAGAGAGAGAGAGAGAGAGAGAGAGAGAGAGAGAGAGAGAGAGAGAGAGAGAGAGAGAGAGAGAGAGAGAGAGAGAGAGAGAGAGAGAAGAGCGTTTGTCCGTGATTTGTATCGAAGCAAATTTTAGGGTGATTGAATACGAAATGCTCAGATGTTGACGAATGGTAGAGGAATGTCTACTCTAATGTTTATAAAATTTCATTTAAATCATTCAATGACTCCAAATGATAAAGAATACAGGATAGCCGCATGCCAAGGGGACAATAAATGACAATTAACGTTGAAACGTATTAGGCACTTATCTAGAATAACAATTTACAGTAACACCAGCTAACCCGGGCCCAATTGGTTGAGGATGGTATGGGGTCCCATATAAATACAGCCGATCACTTGCAGCCTTCTGCCCTGATTATTAGCCCCGGTGGGTTTCTCCACCTTCTACATCATGACGACCTTGGACACTGCAAGTGACTGACAGAAAGTGACCTGTGACCTTTGAACTGTGACCTTTGACCTGTTATCACCGACAACTAGCGAGCATCATTGACATGAGGACGTCATTTTAGCAACCAGTGACCATTGGTCTCTAAAAGGTCACCTGTGACCACTGAACTGTGACTATATTGACCACTGATCGCTGACCACTGACCGGCCACCTCTGACCATTGACCACTGTTCGTTGACCAGTTACCTGTGGCCGTTGACCGGTCAGCGGTAATCGTTGTAATCGGTTATAAATGACCGTTGACCGGTGACCAGTGACTAGTCACCAGTCACCTGTGACCACTGACCACTAGCCAGTGACTGATCACCTGTGACCGTTAACCACTGACCACTGACCGCTGACCACTGACCATTGACCGGTGACCACTCACCTGTGACCGCTGACCGACCGCCGCGGCGTCACGGTCGAGCTCCCTCAGCCGGTGAGTTTCGCGCTCCGGCCGCCAGGGGCGCTCTGGTCGGCGGGCCGGTGGACCGGCAGGTGTGTGCCGGGTGGTGGCAGACAGTACGGTGGTGAGATCGACAGGGTGTGAGCGAGGGAGGGCTGTGAGGTGCGCCAGAGGCCCGGAGGAACAGCGGCACTGAATTCAGGTGAGCAGAGGGGTCAGTGACGCCGCCGGGCATGCTTACGGTGAAATGATAATGCGGCGATATCGGGAGCCGTGAAAAATAATATCATACATATGATAAATAGGATGCATTTGTGTTTCACGTTTGTGTCCTACTGTGTTACTGGTAGTTAGGTAAATAGCCTTCCAGCTAACAGCCATTACCAGCGCTCTGCCACTTGTGCTCCAGTCATTTTTTAGACCTATTATATGAGACACTCCCTTTGCACCATTTTCTGTGACGATGCTAGCACAGTTCCACTTATTGCTGGAATTGGGTTAGAATTTACGACTATTTTCTAATCTCTGGACAGCACAAAGAGAGGAATATTCAGTATGGCTACAAAGGCTGTGAAATGATGAGCCGAAAACAGGATTGTGCGGCTCATTCAGTAGGATTATCTTCTCTCTCCCTCCGCGGAAGCTCCTGGTTCTCTCCAGACCGGTTTATCCCACCGCGGTAATTATCCTCACCGGGACGACCGTCAGGAATCGTGTGTCGATAGTCGTCGAAGTCGTGCACTTAGATGAAGCAAAAAGGCGATATCTGCCTATGTCAAGGTAACATCTGCCATCAGACGGCTTTATCCACTGATAAATGGGGTATATTTCCTCCCAGGTTTGCGATAGTTGGTAGACAGTTATGAACTTCATAGGTATAGTGGTCAACGTGAAATGATCTAAAGATAAGCTGAGTTGAGATGTAATTGCATTCGACATGTACTTATCCGCTGTATGTATCATATGCATGCTAGATCAGAAAACATCCACGACTGACGACGAAGGCCAGTTCAAAGAAGGCCAGTTATCTCCCCCATCATCTGTTTTCCGGTGCTGACTAGGAGAGCCACACCACTGCCCCGCCGGGGAACATGGCGCCACCCCACCGACTCGGGTTCCCCACCGAGGGTCCCGCCCGACACATACCCGACTGAAGTCCCCCTCCGAGGGTCCCGCGGCCCCAGCCGTGTTTCCGGCACCATCTGAATGTTATCAGCCTCCGTTCGTGAGCTGTTCTGTCTCTATCACCGTCCGGTGACCAGAAGGGGAGAGACAGACGGCCGCTGGCCAGCTGGGGATGGTCTACGAGCGTGACCGGCCGCGGCGTGCGGCGCATCCAACGGTACCTGGACGGTCAGACGGCTCACACCGCTGTGCGGTGTTTCCCGTGATCACAACGCCGCGCAGTGTTCCTCGTATTCCCCGTCCCGGATCGAGGGAATGATATGGGAGAAAGACCTCAGAATGATGTGAGAGAAAAGCCTCAGACAGCGGTGCCTCACCTAAGCTTGGATAAGCTTGTGGTTAGCAGTTTATATCCTCATTAAAGTACCGACGAAGGTAATCATGTGATAATGAAGTCAGGAAGGCCAATGGAGTCGGTGGGAAAACGGCGCTCAGCTGTGCACACCGTAAAGACGTGCTTTGGGTCAATATCAATACGGCCTGCGACCATACTCAGTCATGATCACCGTGATAAAGGTGAAATATCGATGTGAACTGAACAATTCTAGCGGGAAGATAACATTTCATATTTCAGTTAAAACTGCATTTAAATTCGTATTTTATCCAGGCTCACAGTCCCTGCGTTTGCTCGTCAGACCGTTGACCTGTCTGACTGGACTGCGAGGTCGACCGATGACGGCACAGGTGTCTACTGTCTGTAGGGGTAGGGGCACACCTGTGGATCCACCGTCAATGGGATAAGTTGGGGGCTGACTCATTACATTGGAACTTGCATAAAAGGCAGCGAATTCTCATTAGCTGTACATAATATGGTGACTACATAACCTACGTTTATATGGATTAGATGTAACAATATTGAATAAGTTCTCATTTTATGATTTTGACAAAAATTTATTTAGGATTCAGTTAACGGCAAGCTAAGATGGATTGGTTTTTACTTCAATTGAAATATCATCATCTTGGATTTCAAATGTCATGTAATAGATATTCAGCTAATCAATGTTAAATTAGTTTTAAATTAATCAATAAAAAATAATCATCAGTCAGTTAGTGGCCAAGAACGGATCAAATCCTGGAAAGAAAATGTGATCTCTCTCCCTTACTCTCAATCTCTCACTTGTCTTCTTTCTTTGCTCTCCTC
>NW_024883090.1:50000-133162 GCF_019059575.1 Amphibalanus amphitrite | reverse complement strand
AGTGTCAGCTCCATATAGGGGTCAGTCAAGCATAGGTCAGGGTCAAGGTCAGGTCAACCGGGTAGGCACATATCCCCGAAAATCAAAACTGATATTCGCAGCCTGTGACACATGTTTTATAGGTAATTTTGGGCGTAGAACACGATGGTGACATTCATTTTATCATATGTGTACGTGTTTGGATCACTAAGTTCAATTTAAGAAATTCATGTATCATGGTCGTGAAGTAGTCACGAAAAATTGCCAGGATTCAGTTCAAAATTTTGGAAAATACGGAACGATAATCAAAAATCGAAGATAGCCATTTGATTGATCATGGTATTGGCAGTCAAATGACGGTTACGGCATGTCTGTATGTCTTTTCTGTGATTTTATATGATTTTTTGAACATATGCCGTTTTTGGTCGAAAACTCAGAAATCATGACGTCACTAAAACCTCGATATCTCAAAAATTTTCCGACCGATTTTTTTTTTTGAAACTTTGTCACAATAAGCTTCAATCGATTCCCTACAGGTACCCAAAATTTGGCGCGGCGAAAAAAGTGGGGGCGTTTAACGCCCCCCCAGCAACTCGCGGGTTAAAGAGGGACATGTCAAAAACTCAGACAAGAAAAAACGTGGGGTAAGACGGACCACCCAGCAGTGCCTGCTATCCGTTCATGTGTGTTACACTTCTGCTCTGTACTCTTGTAACCAGAATGGTAAAATAACAAAATGAGCCTTTATTCTTTACTCATGTGTGATGGAAGTGCAGCTAAAAGCTGGGAACATGTGTGTTGATTGTCGTTTGGCATGAATGCATGCTAACTGAGCACTTTCATGCATGGCTCACATGCAACAAAGACTCCTTCCTGAAAAATTAGCTTACTTAAACTTGTGTCAATGTTTTGGAAAGAAAAAAACTTTCCATATGCAGGGTACAATGGACCACCACAGGGTAAGATGGATCACAGTGGTCCGTCTTGCCCCAAATCTAAATTCTGTCATTATCATGACGTATATGTCAAATAGCCCAACATTGCAAAACCTTGCCTTTCCTAAAGTGTGACTATAACTATGTTTATAACTTTGTTCTTCACAGTAAAGTGCAATATAGAAACTAATCATGATAGAAAGGCGACGTAATTGAATCACCCGTAGACCTCTTATATTAGATCGGTTTGACGAAAAACAACATTTTTCTAAATAACTCAAAAGCTATGCGTCCTAGCAGCATGAGCTCAAGGTGGCCATTGTTACGAAGGAAAACAAACATACAGCCGGGAGGGCTGGTGGTCCGTCTTGCCCCGCTGGGCCGTCATACCCCACCTTCCCCTACCATATTTTGGAGTGTAAATTGTAATAAAATGTGCCAAGAAAAAATTTCACCAACAATAATAAATTATGCGCAGCCGTAAGTATTCTTAGTTTCGATATAACAAAATTATTAATAAACCAATGAATTTCTAAGTCACACAACGTTGTGTTTTTGTGTTTTTTATATCATGTGACGTTCATATCCTTAAAAATAATAATACTTATAACTTCAGTGATCAGTCGGACCGGCATGGGGAGACATAAAGCTTTTATGTGGTGTTGGTTGATTGCTGAGGACAAGAGGTTGTGCTATTTTGTGTGTTGTCATCTCATCTTTGTTGCAGTCATTGCGGTGACGGACTGTGCCACTAGGGCATGGCTTTAGTGTGCGTTGTGCCACGCTCGCGCTGGCTGGTCAGAGCCGGCGCGGGGCGGTGACCTCTGACCTGACCTCGCCGGAGGCGCTGTGACGTCACCAGCACTGTGGACGGCCGCGCGCCGGCAGACAGAGCCTCATTCCAGGCACAGCGACCGAGCGGGTCGGAGCGGGCTGCGGCGGATGTGGCCGCATTGCTGCGAGCGTGCTCCGCCACGCGCCCCATCCAGCCATAAGGGTTACTTCTAAAACTTTTTCAGTTTTGGCCAAGGCGTTTTGGCCTTCAGGCTCGCCTGACGGTTTATTGCTTCCGATCTTTTAGTGATTGTTTAATGTTTATATGGTAGATATTGCCTGACGCGGTCAAGAGTTAATGTTAAGCAGCGTTGATTCTCTGCCTTTCATTGTTTCGATAAGAAAAGAAAAACTGGGTGAGAAGATTGCGCTTCTTTCTGCATTCTGGATTTTGTTTTCCGTATTTACATAGCCGACTGCAGGCCGGGTATTCTGGGCAGTTAGCTTTCGAGTCAATGCACTACTGTCCCCGTCGCATAGGCCTCTGTCTCTCCTACCTCCACCCCAATCTCTCGAAAAGGATTCCATGTCATGTAGCTCCCTTTAGTCCACCTGAGGTGGCCTGCAGTTGACAGCAGCGCCATCTCTTTGTTCATTGCGCCCAACTTAGGGCGCCCTCTGTGGAACGCATTCTCAACACCACACCGCATACAGGAAAGGATCCATTGAAAGAAGGACCGGTCAAGTCATTACCTTCTAAACAGTTCTGGAAGCGATTGAAGACTACCCGAGCGAATGAGCCTGGTGGACTTACCTTGGTCGATCCACTCTTCAATGTCCTGTTTTGTTCCTTTGTCTGGCAGCGTGGTTTTCTTTTTGTCCATTTCGTCGTGTGCTGTCCTTCCCGACCTTGACCTGTTCAGAGATGCTCTGAAAAAAAAAATGCAGGCACCGATTGTCTGATTTGGATCCAGAATTCGGCACCTATATTTCCAATAATGTGCATTCATCGACGAAAAACGGGATTGACGTTACGAAGGATGTCCCCAGTTTTGAGCTTAGCTGGGCATGAATCGTTTGAATGATAGGGAAAGGAAGGCTTCAAAAAAAAAAATCCGGACAATGGGCATCGGTGCCAGACATAAACGTAGGTCACTAGTATTGGGACTCTGCCTGCCGCTGCTCCAATCACAGTTTTACATTCGCAATGTTGACACTAGTTTTCACTCTGCAATAGAAATTTTGGAGTTGTTTGACAATTGACACTCACCGAAAATTGCAGGCTGACAAATCGTCTTCAATTAGTTCCGATCCGTATCACTTCACTAGCCACAGCACAGTTCCTATCAAACTTCCAATCCCCGACTCTTATCTCCTGCAATACAAAGCCATTACCATGACAACACAGTAACACTGCCGTTACCCGACGCGGACCAGACGTAGCCGGCGGCTATGGGCGTCACGTGACCACGCACCAACGGAGATCTCGGCCAATCAGCATCCAGAAGCGCGTCTGAGCAGATGTCGCCGGCGCGAAGAAAAAATTGAAACAACTCTTCGCCACTCGCCACTCGTGTTGGGTCGTTCGTCACAGGGGGGGTCCGTCCCTTTACCGGGCCATAGGAGGAAAATTGCTACCAAATGCTGCCAATGTGACGTCACTGGGATGGTCGAAAGCTGATTGGTCGCTGAGATTCAGGCGATGCTGTCAATTCTGGCGCACCGGCGCAGTGTTTTCCAGCCGTTGCGTGTTAAAGTTTAAAGTTAAAGTTAAAGTTTAAGAAATCAAGGAGGTGCCGATACAAAGGCTAAACCTCCGAAAACCATCGCATCGCATCGCATCGTATTGTTATACGGAGTTTAAATATTGTTTATTTGATAATAATATCACTGTTTATGTGTTTGAAGATCGGAAAAGCATACACATAAGTGGCATTCACACACTTGTCGTCTCAGAGATCATGAAGAATGACCAGCTTTAGCAGTTCAGCTCAGGTATTCAATTAATTCAACTGTATAAGCATGAGTATCATAGGCAGATCAGCCACGTTTCAGTTCAACCCGGTTTCACATTTTTTTTTGTCATTTTTGGCTTTTAAAGGGAGCATGATAAACTCATATTAAGTTGTAAAATGCCTTAGCATTGTTGAAAACATAATGAGAAGGAGAATGGAGATGGAATAGTTGTAAATTGTTTCGGAAGTGGCTAGCTTCTATAAATATTAATGCTTTGTGAAAATAAAACTTATTTGTCAAATTAAATAGTATCAAATAACAAATCAATCTATGCTTACCTCCCAGACTGGAAAAAAATTCACACACTGTCAGATGCGTCAGGGCCCAGGGGCTTTCGGGTCTCAAAATTCAGCGCAAGTGATTTCTCACCAAAATTTTGGCACATCTTTTGTGCAAAGTTGAAGCTCATTGTTACTTCTTTTCAATATTAGTTGTTGCCAGATTTTATAATCTGTATCTAAACTTTCAAATTTTGGATGCAAATTTTGAATTTAAAAGGATTTCTGACATGCTTATTGCTGAAAATCCCATTCTTGTTTATGTAAATGTTATGTAATTGACATTTGCTAACTAAACAAGCTCATCCTTGTCTAATGTCTATATATTGGTTTCTATTTATACCACCTGTGCTACTACTAATTTCTATTTGTTGAGACTATTTACCTAATGCATTTGCTTCATATGATTTTATACGCAGACGCACCTGTGCATGGAACAGTAATGCCAGACCCAAATTCAAAATATTATTGAAAAATTGTGTTATTTGCTTGTTGCACCTGAATTCTGAGTCAGGCCTGCAATCAATACATAAATATAAAATAGGTACATGTTTTGAGGCTTCATATCAGCACATAGAAAAGGCAATCGAAGAAAAGGCACCTTTGGGCATTGATTATTTTTGCTTGCCATCGCCTAGTCAATTTTTAATGTTGCATTGTGTTAATAAACTTGGTAATGTGTTTTGCAGGTCCGGGGCTGGTCCTCTGGCGTGCAGGACGGCGAGGAGTGGCTACCTGCACATAACAACACAATGACTGGCACCGAGCTGAGGGCATAAAATCACATCATATCGACTTCAGCATCTGTCTCCCAACTTTGGAGACGTCGCCCGACTCCCGAGTCCCTGAGTGGCGAGCGCCAGTTTCCGAAAGGAAGTCGAGGAAGGAACCCGAAAGCACCCGCTGGGCTGCCGACACTCCTGCGCTGCCAGCAGGGCGTGCTGCGCAGTAAAGCCTCGCTGCGTGGTCTGTACGACATCCGACACCGGCACCCAGACGTGCAGTTTCTGATGACATCCCACCTCAACCAGGGCTGCCCCGAGAATCTGCTAGTGCTGACTGCCTGCTGCTGAGGCCGACCTGCCGACGACCTGCCGGACCTGTTGCCGCCCTGGTGAGCCTGAGCCGCCCTGGGACTTCCCGCCGCGTCTACGCTGCCGCCCTGGTGAAACTGCCGTCGCCCTGCCGAACCTGTCGCCGCCCTGGTGAGCCTGCGGCCGCCCTGGACCTGCTGCCACCCCGGCGGACCTGCCGCCGCGTCTACGCTTCCGCCCTGGTGCTGCCGTCGCCCTGCCGGACCTGTCGCCGCCCTGGTGAGCCTGCGACCGCCCTGGGACCTGCTGCCACCCCAGCGGGCCTGTCGCCGCGTCTACGCTGCCGCCCTGGTGAAACAGGTCCGTCGTCGCCCTGCCGGACCTGTCGCCGCCCTGGTAAACCTGCTGCCGACCTGTCGCACCTGCCACCGCACTGGTGAATCTGCTGCCGACCTGCCTGACCTGTCGCTGCCGTGGTGAACCTGTTACCGACTTGCCGGACCTTCCTCGCCGCCTTGACGAGCTTGGGGAGCCTGTGCTGAGGTGCCACCGCTCTGTTTCACGTGTTATGTTGCACGGTTCCTGGCTGTCGCGGAGTCAATCGGCACATTGTGTTTGGAGAGGCGACATCTTGTACAACTTTCCGACAGTTCGGAGCATTTTATTGTACCTACTCAAGTCGTAAGAGATTAGGCTTGTGCCTTATTTGTCCTCTACCAATCTGTCCAATGTGGTTTTTTATAACTACGATTTATGGTATGACATAAACCGGTATATTGTGTACGCATTTGGTTCGTTCCAGTCAGAAGTTTGGAATGTGTACATATACTTGTGTTACGGTACAATTTCGGTTTGTGCAGTTCACACAACCTCTCTTAATTATGGGGCGAAATAGACGCAAAACCAGGGCTGCGGAGTCGGAGTCAGGGTCGACAGTTCTGACCGGACTCGGAGTCGATTTTGGAAACCGAGTCGGAGTCGGGGTCACCGAAAATCCATCGGCTCCGCCAGGGCTGCGGAGTCGATGGATTTTCGGCGACTCCGACTCCGACTCCGACTCCGGCTTTAAAAAACCAGCTCCGACCACCGACAGCCACCGAGTCGACAAATCCGGGCAGAATTGTAGACTCCGACCGACTCCAACTCCCGACTCCGACTCCGCAGACCTAGCAGAGCTGCGGAGTCGACATATTTTCGATGACTCCGACTCCGACTCCGGCTCGGGTTTCTAAAATCGACTCCGACTCCGGCTCCGCAGCTCTGGCCGCTCCGCAGATCTGGCAGGGCTGCGGAGTCGGAGTTAGAGTCGGTAGGAGTTGATTACCCAGCCCGGAGTCGGAGTCGGAGTTGGTTTTTGGAAGTCGCGGTTGGAGTCAGAGTCACCAGAAATCCATTGACTCCGAAGCCTCGCGCAAAACTATGGCGATTTTCATCTCCGAGATAGACGCCGATGTGCTGGCCGGATATCCGGCGGGGCGCACGTTGGCTCGGTCCGATCCCAATAATGTCGCCAAATCTTTGGTTCGAGTAACAGCTGGTCCTGATTTGCTTCACTGAGGAAACATCACACCGTTCTGCCTTGCATCGGACATCAAAACTGCACTAAAATCCGCTGAAAACGTATTTAAACGTCCGTCCTCCATAATGGCTACGGACGGCGGCCGGCGAGTTACCATCCCAGTGACGTCATTCGGGCCCGGTAGGGGGACGGTAAAAAAAAGCCTGATGACCATACCTGGTTATATGGCCTTGGTTCGTCAGCTGTACGCTGTCCACTGCATGATCGAATTTAGTCATGCATGTTAGGAGAGTGCAAATCAAGTACGAATTACGATAGTTGGTCGACAGCGTTTACTGCAAATTGGGAAGGGGGCGGTTAGTCATTCCTTGATCGGCAAGGGCTCCGCATGGATTGAAAGTTGTCTAAAGCTGTGGTCGGGCGCTCGTTTATATCCTGCATGCACTGCAATAGGTACAATCAGTATGTTGAATATTTGGTTGGCCCCTTGGCTCTCCTACGGTTCTATAGCCACCGTTATGTCGATTATCTTGTTTTGCATGCTGTTGTAAGCATAGACAGCATGGTAATCATAATTGTTTGTGACCAACATATTCTTACCTCCACAAAGACCTGTGCAACCAAGTGGCCAGCCGAGCGTAGAGCGAACCAGAGGAGGGAACCGGCAGGGCGCTGTGACCGCCGCGCCAGGGAGCACGGTCTGAGCGGCACCGGCGGTGGTACAGCCCCGACCGCCTCCGCACGATATGGGTGCGTGTGTGTCCGTGTGCGCGTGCGCGTTGGCGAGATAGTCATAATCCTGATAGACATAAAATATACTTGGACTAATGTGAGCCAAAAAAAAAAAATACCATTCATGCCTGGCCTTACTGGAGTGTGTCAAAATGTATTTAATTTGCGAAGGAAAGACCCGGGATTGGCCGCCGCACCGCGAGCACTAGCCACGTCATATTGGATCACGCAAGTTGGAGCTGCTTTTCAGAAGCCATTGCTGGTGGTAATAAAGCTCCCACTTCTCTTTTCAACTTGCAAACGCCCCTGGCACTGCCACTTCTTTGGTTCTTCCTCCCGCGATTCCTCTTTCTTCGTCTCCGACTTCCGCAGCCTCCTCCTTGTTTTCACCGGTCCTGCCCAGGACTGCTGAGTGGCTGCCGGCAGATCCCACAGTTTTTGGAGCTCCTTCAGGGAGGCTTCTGCCAGCAACCACTCGTTCTTCATGGCTGTCGGTCGAATGGAAGGGCTGTCACCAGCAGAACCGGGAGCGACCTCCCTCATCATGAACACCGGTCCATCGTCTCAGCTCCGACGACCAACTGGCCATTTATCTTTCACTGGCCACCGCCTCCGACACTGCCGCTTCTTCGGCTGTTGCTCCCGTTCTTTCCCGTTCTTTTTCAACTGCAGCTTTTGTAACTACTTTACCATCACCGGTAGGCCCAGGAGGACTGTTTAGTGCCTTCCGGCAGAACCAAAAGTTCTAGAGCTCCTTCAAGGAGATTTTCGCCGAGAATCGCTTACTTTTCATGGTCGTCGGTCGGTCTATTCGGATGGAAGGACTGAATTCCAACTGCGGTGTGCGATGTCCGCTCGGTGTCTCGTTTGTGCTGGAGTCATTCACACTCAGGCAGTAGGTATATAGGAATCTGAAATGGAAGCACAGGCGATACTCCATAAATTATTTCATACCTTCGCTCTTCGGTCACGACTCTCGACCAAGTCTTTTCAACTGCTCGTGAAAACGTAATTTACGGCGATAGCGATGGCGAGCGTGGTGCTTCATGATGCCCCACATCTGCTCTATTGCGTTGAGCTCTGAATGTCTGGGTGGTAAGCGAACCACTTCACTCCATCCGCCGATTAAATATCCACCAGACACTCCGCTGAACTGTGCTCCGCTGACTGAGGTCCAACAGCTCCAACCTCGTGGCAACAGCCGGGAAGGAAGTGCATCTTTTAACAGCCAGCTCATTTCTGCTTTCCTGGTTGGTGTGTTCTGACAGCTAGTGGCTTCAGTCTGCTGCGTATGGTACGAAACCTTCATGATTATCACCGATGGCTCGTTCAGAAATGGGAAATGGTAGTCAGCCGCCGGAGAAGGCTGAAGGCGGAAGTAGTAGAAGGCTGAAGGCATGTTTGCGATGGACTGCGTGCAGTCTGCCCATCCCACTGAATGCTTCATTCTCGTTGTGAACCATGTCTCGTCAATGTAGACGGTTTCGCCCTCACTCTCGGGGACGCTGGAGCTTTTTTTTTTTTGTTGGCATATAACATCTGAAGTTTCCTTCCTGACTCACTTTTCAGCTTGGAAGTCTTTTAGGTAGGTACTGAATTCATATACCTATCATGCATAATTCGGACGGTTCCTGAATTCTGAAGTGTTTTTAGTAGTAGTATTGTAGGTGGTGGCAAGTAACGTCAACCGCATGAGATCTGTCGGTTCACTAGCAGACTTGTTCAAAAACTCGCTAATTTCAAGATTCCAAATTATTCTTACTTTAATCAGTGCGTTAGACGATAATCATGGTCGGCTAGCTGGGCTCTGCGGTGTGCCGGCGCGTTGTCCATGAAGATTGTGCTCGTCCCCCAGGACCACATTCAGGCTGGTGAGGAAGTCACCGAAGGCCTCAGAGGGGACTCCGCCCCACACCACCTCGTAGTAGAGCATGCCAGTCTGGTTGCAGGTGTCACGCTGACTATTCACACACCGCGGCCAGCCCATGAGAGCGGCTGATGTGCTGTTTAGTCCCGCCTCATCGACGTGCAGACCAGTTTGAAACCATTATTCTCACTAATTATCCCGGCTTCAAGCAGCCACCCCGACATGGTCCCCTTTGAGGCACGTCCCAATGTGTCATCTTTGTACACTCGAGGGCAGATTGATGTTCCACCACTCCCTACCCATCGGGCTCCCATGGCTCAGCACTGGCTGCTGCCAGTGGCAGCACTGGCAGCACTGGCACTGGCAGGCAGTGCTGAGCAGTGCTGAGGGCAGGCAACACTGGCAGCAGCCAGTGCTGAGCCATGGGGGCCCGATGGGTAGGGAGTGGTGGAACATCAATCTGCCCCCGAGTGTACCTATCCCTGTGACATTACCATTATGATCACAATCGGATAATCACTTCTTAACGGCAGGCTCCATAGGTCGTCCTCGCTTTCGCTTGAGTCGCTTTCCAAGCACAGTTTGAACAGTTTGAACATTCTCTTGTTGCTGAAGTCATGGTCCATGTCTCGCGTGCTTTCATTTTAAACTGTTGAGCCAGTTTCCTCAGGGATTGATTTTGGGGCTATATCCGCCTTGTCGTTTTCACTCATTGCTGGCGCTTGCTGGCCAGAGACTAGCCGATTCAACGTCGCGACCCTTTTTGCGTAGTTCTCTGCCTTCGTCTTTTCAACGTCCGTCTTCTGACGCACCCATTCAGCGAGGGCCTCAGACGTTCTTGATGTGCACATCCCTCATTGAGCTTCCTGCGGAGCTAGTGGACGGTTCGGTCGAGGGACCATGCTGTCACGGTGAGCAGCGCTGTAGTCACGGGATGAAATTCCGTCGGGTTGTCCCCGGCGTTACCGTTGTGGCTACCTGCTGCTGGTCTGTAGCAGTGCTACTGGGAGGGGGGTGCACCGAGACATTCCTTGTAGACCATCGGGAGAGGTAACGGGGTTTCTCTCCATGGTTGTCTGGATGTGTTCGAAGTACGGCCAGGATGGTAATGAGTTGACCCCCTGCCGCTCGCGTTTCGACCAGCGTTGTATTTCACCCTTCCGTAGCTTCTCGTCAATGAGTTCCACTGGAGTTACGGAAAACCTGAAGATACCCTAATGGCATCGCCTATCTCCTGCCAGTGAGCCCTCTTTGCAAGAACGAACATCTTTACAAAGCGGTTGTAGCGGTTTTCCATTTCGGAAATCAGTCACGATCACGACAATTCATGCTTCCACGGAACTGTCGTGCTGTCAGACAGTTCAGGGTTTATTCGCCCTCTGTTGCCGTTCTGCCGTCAGAGCAGAACGGCAAGTTGATGTCGCATTTTTCCACGTTCATGAAATCAAAGTCGCACTGCCCACATGGTCGTATTGCCCCGACATGTAGTGTGGGCTTCGGGCCGGCGTAGACACTGTCAGCAGCATTGTATTGTATTGTATTGACAAAGGCAGACAACTCCACATGGGCGTGGCTATTCTGTGTCTCTAGTCACAGAGAGTTAAAAAGCAACATGCCACATGCAGGATGTTGCAAAGCGCCGGATCCCTATGGAGAGGAAAACGCCGTTACATGCAAATGCTAAAGACTAATAAAGATAACGAAAAATCATAATTCAAAATAAATGAATCCCTTCAACCGAATGAAATCTTGTGCTTTTTACACCCAAGTCAATTTCTATGTACTACGTCGAAAAGAGGAAATGCCAGTTGAAGAAATGACTATCCCATTTATAGTTCATCGACAAGAAGAACGGTGTGCTCGGGCACCAGCCTGTTATGTCTAGGCCAACCTGAATGTCTAGGCCTTCCATGCACTAGCATCAGGTGTAACCACATCAGCTTCAGGCCGTCCAGCAGGGCGTTCCGGAGCTCTGTGCCGTTGTCAGACTGGAATAAATCCGGGAACATTTGAAACATTCCCGGACAAAGGCATGCAATATACATAGTTGCTTTACAAACCTGACAGTAACGTTACAATAGTTGATACAATAGTTGGTAGCAATGGGCAATAAACAGTTACGTGACAATGAGTTGAATTACGTAATTGTTTAAGTACATTAGTCATTTAAACTGAACTCCTCTGCCAGTTGAGCCCCACAGCATGGCTTACTTGCTATGCATAGTGTTTGGTGCACCGATCAAACAGAAAAAATGTCCAGATGATATGCAACTTCTTGGTCTGTCTTCTTCAGTGGACGCAAAATTACAAATTTTGACAAGTGGTCTTGGAAGTTTAAGATGTACCCAAATCCAGCTGATCGTTTACTGATCCATTCTATGACGTCTGCGCACGTCTTAAAACGTCATCAGTTAGAGTGGGCTGAGTGACCGTCTTGTCCCTTGGCCGTGCTCTTTTGAGCTCACAGCTTTTAAACGTTTGCAAGTACGTACCTACATCTCGATGGCCACCCGATGCACACTATAGTATCGACGCTGACTCTCCGCGAGCATCTTGTTTCTTCCAGCGTGTCCCAGCTGCATGTGGAGTATGGACGTCGTATACATATAACGTCGAACGTTCTAGACATCTGCACTGTGCCATTTCCAGACATTCTTTCTAGAATTAATTTATTCTTACATCACCTCATGTCTCCAGTATAAAACGCTTCACCCAGTCATTCACTCAATTTTGTTTGTTGCAGCAGGTCTGATGCTATTTTTGAAGTCTAGCGGTGTTTCTAACATAGCTGAGCATTTTTCATCGCTATGTACCCTCACATTATTCCCCTTTCCACTGGAAAATGTTCGATGCTTTCCAGAAAGCCTCGCGTGACATCTTCAATATATTACAGGTTTCAGTTATCTCCAATTATTTGTACTGCAGATACGTTATAGATATTGCGATTATTCAAAGTATGATTATGTGCTTATGAAATCCACCAGCGAAATTTGGTCTCTCTCTCTCTCTCTCTCTCTCTCTCTCTCTCTCTCTCTCTCTCTCTCTCTCTCTCTCTCTCTCTCTCTCTCTCTCTCTCTCTCTCTCTCTCTCTCTCTCTCTCTCTCTCTCCCCGCGTCTCCTCTCTATCTCTCTCTCCCTGTCTCTGCAATCGCTCCCATACCCAGTAACTTATGGAGACGATGCGTAGACACCTTCGTAATCTCTGGTAGGTGAGAATCACTTGCTCACCTCAAGACTCAACACTCAACACGGACCGATAGAGTTTGCCATCGAGGAGGAGAGGTAGGCATCGTTGCCTTTTTTTGACGCAAGGGTATAGGGGAGGATGAGGTATTGGGGTAATTTGGCCGGAACGATTTTGTTTAGCAAACATATTTTTAAAGAAATAAACCACTGCATCTAGATAAAATGGCCTCTTTCAACTTAACAAATTATTTTTTTTTCATCAAAATTATGTTTTTGATACAATATAGATCATTCTCGGATGCTTCAGTTTTAAGTTCCTGGTTCCAACTTCAGGCCGAAAAAAGGTATGCTTCACACATCAACGTTTGACTATTACAAACAACGGCCATATTAACTATTACTGGTGTCTTCTTCTTGCGCCAGGTGCCAGCACTTCTTTTCCGAAATAAAACTGTGCTTGTATTTCAAAAATCGTGTTTTCCTCTTGAGCAGTGAAATCGGCTAAGCCGTTGCCAAAAATAGCAAAATCGTCGTCATTTTTGGCACATGTGTGTCAAAAATAGCATGTGCTAAAAATGATAAGGATTGACGGTCGGCAAACCTCCCCCGGCTGATAACACGAATGACTTCGGATTGGGGCAACAGACACCTTTTCTACACATTTCGCTGCTTAACTCCGAAATTTAGGGAAAATGATAATCCCTGTTTACCGAAGCCATTTTTGCCAGGTCTCTAGGTGTCTCTTCCCCACCATAAAACAGCTCCTGAAAACTGGCGTTAACTCCCGTAGGTATTGCTGCCGCCATCCTGTGCTCCACAACTACGTGTTGGCTGCTTATCGACCGGCCGTCTCTCTTTCCTTTATTTCCCATACGCCGAGATATCCCTTTAGCATTATCCTAGCCGTGCGGGAAACATTTGCACGTGATCTTTCCTGCACTGTTTTCCGGCACGGGTTGATGACCTACAGTTCTGGTGATTTTTTGATAAAAATCTTAAAAAAAGGTGATTTCAATAATTAAATTGTGAGTATCTGAATAGATATTAAACGACGTATGGGAAATATCTTACTGAACTTGCTCTGGGAAGAAAAATGGAAACCTCGGTCTTCAAAAAATCTCCGGCACTCGGCTACGCCTCGCGCCTACAATTTTTTAAAGACCTCGGTTTCCATTTTTCTTTCCCAGAGCCGTTCAGTAATATATAATCATATTCACCTTTCAGGCAAGCATAAAGAGAAAACCCGGTCGAATTGGAAATAAATAAAAGCTTCGCAGTTGGTTGGATGGGATGGGTGAAGGAAACGCGTTTTCAAGCAGCGAAGCTCATGGGTGGAGAACCTACCCCGGCCACCCCGGCCGTGGCCGGGGTAACTTTCAGCCAACCCCGGCGCGGCCGGGGTAACTTTTTCACTCTTATAAATCCTAAAACCTGTCTTCAGCCGAGAAAAAGCTGAGTGCTGCCTACAAAAGTGTCTCTCTTTACACTTATCTACCTCTAAAAGTTTTTGAAGATTTATTTATTTTGAGTTTGGGACTTCTCGGCAAATATTTGCATCGCTGAGCCCGATAAGTTTGATCAACATGCAACATAAAACGGTATTCAAGGGTCGCTATCGTAAGATCACCTTACAATAATATCACAAAAGAAAACAGGTCTAGGGTAATATCAGTGAGACAAAATGGGTAGCATCGAAGAATATCTGCGGGGCTTAAGGCTCCCCTAACTAAACCGGCACCAGGATGGCGGCGCTATCGAAAACGTTGTGGCGGGAGGTAGAGTAGGCGTTATACGCCCTTTTAAACTCGGCTGCTGGGCTGCGTGGCGGGGAGTGGCAACGCCGTTTGAAAGAGCGCTAAACGTAATAAGAGAAATTTCGTCATATTTTAGGCCAGCACAAAAATAAAGTCACCACAGGACCTTAAAAGTCAAATTTTCCCTTTTATAGCGCGCTTTGACAACTTTTCTTCCAGCTTGTGATTTAGAGGACCTAGAACACTGCAAACAAAACATTTGATAGCTTTTTTAGGACTCGCTCGCGAGTAACATTTCAGGTGAACATGAAAACCAATCGCTTGTCTTCAAGAGGGCCACAACTCAAAATTAAAATTTTTGTGTGGAAAAAAAGTTTCGTCGTTCTAGGAAATACCCAAGCTCTGCAAATGACATGAACGCAGACTTTTAAAGTACCGTAAGGTGGGGCTATTTGAGACAGTGGGGCTATTTGAGACAGTATTTAAAATTGCTATAACGTTAGGCGGCACGGGTGGACATCGATAGCAGCGCCTCTATCGGTCACTAGGAAAAGCTGGGCTGTAGGCGACGAAATACCGGCTGAGTTGTCACACGTTGAATAGGTTTATAGACATCCATCTTGTGAAAAAGTTGAACTTTTGCCTTCAATATTTCTACAGGCAATTTTAGAAGTGATCTTCACATCTTGCAAGGCCGTTTAGATTATTGTATTCACTTGAGGCCCTCCTTATTGTTCTTGACGATGGTGCTGGAATTTATAATTAGTGTTTCTAGCTTAAAAATATGTTGTGCAAACGATGGAAAAACATAATAGGAAGATTTTAAATGCAATTTTATCTAACAATTAATGGTAGATTCTTTACCCATAAAGGAAAAGCTGCATGCTAACTGATAATTTAAAGCTCTTGGGGCCAGATGATTTCTTCTTTTCTTACGTCGCCCCAATGGCCGCGAATACACTTGTGATAAAGCCTATCGAAATAAAAACCACTTAAAATTTATGCTTAATTTTTTGCTCAGGCGATTTACTGCTCGATTCCACACCTCCCTGAGCAAAAATATCACACAAAAATCAAACGATCTTCATTTTATAGCGATTTTAAATACTGTCTCAAATAGCCCCACTGTCTCAAATAGCCCCACTTTACGGTATGGTTATCTAGCAAATTCGACCTGATGTCCTGACCCTAGGTGACCTGGGAGCGAAATTCAGAACCACGATGCGAAACTGATTTATTATGACCTTAGCTGAATTTCACACAAATGCTTGCCGCGGTTTCACCTACACACGTAAAATCAACTGGGGACTAAGGCTAGCAACGCCTCCGGCCCCCAACACTATCGTGAAACTTAGTGAAATGAGACGAGTTCACTTGATGTGACCTGTTGGCCTGACTTGAATGAGCTGAGTTAGGATAAAATGTTCATCCTTGAGCAAACACAACATCCATTATTACATTAAACGGAAAATGGGTTTGTTGATAACCGTTTACAAATACTATTTGAGCATGTCGTCTTTCCCATGACTACCAGTCGCCGGCCGGGGTAACTTTTTCAAACATTCTCCACCCATGGCGAAGCTACTTCAACTGCAGCCGCTCCTGTTCCACACCAAGTTCCACACCGCTCGCTCAGTTCTCCAGGGAGACACCGGCTGGTCACGTGACTCGGAAACAAAAATCAGCTGATAGAGTGGCGGAATCGCCGTAATCAAACACAAATAATTCCGGACGATAGAGCGGCAGTATAGGAGTTTTCTTCACAACAGGCAAACATCGCAATGTTTTATCATTTTATGATCAAGAAACGTTCATAAACCATATATTTCTTCGATGATTACTGCCGCAACCGACGCGCACATATCGTAGCCAGCGCATAAAGCTGTGCTTTGCGATATTAAATGTAAAGAAAAACATTCTATATCTTGCTTCAACCTTCTACTTACGCTTTTATAATTACGACAGCGACACCATACGGCCTATCGACGCTATGGAACTCCATGGAGTGTCCGGCCGCACTCTTCCGAGTGTGCCGAGATCAGAGGCGGACCATCCGCGGCACGTCCAGCTGCACTGCCCGGTCGCTGCACACTGGGCCGGGGGTCCGGAAAAGTGCTAGAAATTATTTGTGATTGAGTTGTTGATCTCAGTGACAAGCAAACATGCTAAAAACGAAGTGGGGCTGCTTAACCCTCGCCGGACCTATTGTCGGACCCCCACCCCCTCGGCCGGCCGAGGGGGGAGGGTTGGTACGACCCCTTTTTGCCGTTTCGCCCCTAATGGAGCTAGAGCCTCGCGGAAAAAACAACGTGTGCGCCGTTTCAAGGCGGAACGATTGATACCCGATTTTAAGGTCCCAGGTCAACCGGTAACCTCTGAGGTGAAGTCAAAAAGCCCAAGGTAGGGTTTGGTTTTTGGCAAATAATTTCGCAAAAAATGGCCGCAGAGCAGCGATTTTGGCACCATCGTGTTCGCCTGGCTTAGGTGCGTCGAATGGTATACTTTTTGTTCGGGTGAGGTCAACTTAAGGTATTGACCTCGAGTCAAGGTCAGTTCAGAGCCCATCAAGCCACGAACTTAATCGAAGGAGGTCGTATCGCATATCATTCGATTCGGGAGGTCTTCCCGAGTCCATTGGTGGCTTTCCCGAGTCGCTGGCTCAATTTGATCATGAGTTATTGACGAGAAACTCCTATGACCGGTGTGACGTCATAAATGACGTCACGGAAGGTCAAAAATGCAAAAGTAAAGCATCGGATCTTGCAAGGAGTGCACGAAATCACGATTCCGTGTGCTTTAGATAGTTTGAAATCATTCCATGCGCAAAAACAACAGTTTCCTTATTTCCCCATTCACTTTTAATGGTGAGGTCACGTGACCTCGAAGAGTAGCAGGCATTAACAAAAATTGCGAGTAGGGCATGACAGAAAGATGATTGGTGGTTTGTATGGCATGGCCATTTTTAGCGGCTCGAAATAACATTTCTCAAAAAGTCTAACTAAAGAGCAAGTTGTTGTTAATTATCACCGACTTGTGTTTAGGGGTTAAAAATGACTGAATTTTTTAGTTTGGCCCGGAAATGTTGACAGCATTGTGTGCGTTGATCAATTCTGAGCTCAGGGACATATATTTTATTTAGATTATAAGCGTTTGTTTTTCACAACTTCCAGCGTTTTAAAGAGCGTCGGGCCTTCAGTAGAGCGGCGAGGTGACAATTGCCCCTACATCATGTGGTTTACTGGCGCATATCTCGAAAAGTAGCAGGGAAAAGCAGCAAAGCACCTATATGGAACAAAAGATGAGTAATCAGAGGCTGGTATAAAATGTTCATTTTTAGCCGCTCGAAATAACGTTTTTATAAAAGTCTAATCAAAAAATTGGATATGATTTTAAATTACGTCTTGCAGCTGCTTGCAAACTGCTAGCTTATCTTGCAGAAAAGCAATGCAATATGTCAGAATGATGTTGGCACAGTGAACAACAGTGCCTTGAACTAGTCTGACAGGAAATTTCGTTCAAAACGACGATTGGTCAACTAATAAATTACCACTAAAGTTCATCATTAAAATCGGTAAATGTGGTGCCCTATAGAGAGTCTAAATTGTCTTGTGTTTGGTGACAACTGACGACCTCAATTTTGACCTTAGGGCAAAACTAGCATCGGAATCGTATTCTTCGATCAATTTGGGATTAAATGATACCTATTTTGTTCATATTGCGGACAGTCAGTTTGGGGGAATTTCTAGCGCTTTTTCAGGCTGCCGGCCTACAGTGCGCTGGGAGGGCGACACCTAGCGCCGCTCTGGCCGCTCGCTTCCGCGCACAACTAAGCTACCTGGCTACGCCTGTGGGAGGGGAGGAGGAAAACCAACAACAGTCTGATGAGCCAATGGAGTCTGCGAGCCGCGTCAATCAGCGCCCTTCCGCGCGCAGACGGGAGCTAGAGCTATTCATCTCCTTTCCTGTTTTCGCTGGTCCGCTAGTCACCAGCACCGTTCCGTACTCTCGATCGTAGCCATTCAGCCGTGTTGTCCTATACAACAACTGTCAGCAGCCTCGGATCGCGCCAGTCGGCCGCCAGAGAATCTATATTATCTATTTGCCGTACAGCATTGCCAGGGTTACAGTGTTTGCAGCCGGGTGTAATCAGTAGTTGACACATGTATATTTTGTATCACAAAATTTAAAAATTCATTGAAATATATTCACTTTAACCCTCGCCCGCACATGGGGGGGGGGGGGGTGGTTGCCACCCCCCCCCCAGGTAGTCTTTCTGCTCTGCACTCAACATTTTTAGAGCTAGAAGGCTGATTTTTCGCATAGCTGCTCCTCTATCCTTTCTTGATGTCCACTGAAAATTTCAAGTTTCTGTGACCTTTGGTTTCGGAGATATGACCTTGTTTTTCAGGTCATGTCATGACCCAAATGGCCAATTCTCGACATCTTGCGTTGGCTATGGCCCTTGTGAGCTTTTGACACCTTGATTTCGGCCTTTTTTACCAGTCTTACCTCCCACCCATCATGGAACATGTTGGTCGACGATGTACAGATGTCAAGGTCAAGGTCAAGGTCAACCTAGGTCATCTAAGATAATTGCGTTTTAGGCAAGCGGAATTTACTTTTTGTGAAGTTTTTTGACTGCATTTTTGGTAAAAGCTTCTCAGATCATGATTTCATGTAATATGGACACATAAACAATCGGTGCACACATCAGTATACACACAGACACACACAGACATACAAACACATATAATTGACCTTGACCTAACTTGACCTGAAATGACCTCAGCAGCAAAAACCTGGTCGGGTAGTGTGAGAAAGAGGTTCTAGCTGGCTTGGCACCAGAAAACGGCATCGTTATCGGTATATGATAAGCAGCGCACTTGATATCCAACGGTGACCCAAAACAGCAACATTTTTTAGTTTGACCTGACCTGGAAGGTCAATGACTGACCTGAGAAGGTAAAACTGGGTATCATTGGATTCGTCTCTTCCCAAAGAATCTTTTTGGTCTTTACCGCTAAGCTCTATCTCCAACAGGAACGAAATGGCGCGGGGGGGGGGTGGCAACCACCCCCCCCCCCATGTGCGTTCTAGGATGGGAAAATGGCATGTGCGGGCGAGGGTTAATTTGCATATGTTGGGGAGCGACGCACGGCCGCCCGGCCGGCCGGCGGCTGGCGGCGGGCGCCGGCCGCCAAACCTGCAGCTCTGCCGGCGGTGATGACGTCGGTGGCGCGGGGGGCCGCTGATTGGTCGGCGGGCGCCCAGCCCCCCTATATCCTCTTGAGTCCCGCCAATTAGCCTATGAATGGAGAGCAACGAAACTTGTTTGGCTGAGAGCTTTGGTGCCAATAATGACCATATTTGTGACATTTCAGCCATGAAGGTCATCGCGCATGCGCAATGACATGTATACTGAGATATACAAAAATACCCAAAGCCTATAAAATATGACTGAAGTGCAACCCATGAAAACCTCCATACAAACACCAAAGTGTATTTTTTCGTTTGTTTAGGGCGTAAAATGGCTAATAGTATTGACACGTTTAATTATCAACACCGCTCGCCAATAACTTCCGCTTCTTCTGCCCCTTGCCCACTGCTCTTAGGTCTTAAGTTGCCATTTCCTTTGAAGATATGGAACTTGTAGCACCTGTTGCGAATCGATAAGCAGTAGACAGGGGCGGCGCCACGGGTTTTCGATAGGGGGGGACGGGGACCGAAACTCGAAAATCCCAAAAGTAGGTAGATACTGATCGTGTATGCAAAAAAAAAAAAAACGAGGCACGTAACGCCGCGAAACTTGGCAAAGCCCAAAACACATCGAATCGTGCATCCTGTTTCCAAACTTATCCTAGGACACCTAAGATCGATCACCTTTTCAAGCATCCTTGCCTCTAAATCAAAATTTGCAGTCTTGCCAACTCAAAGCTGGTTTCCTACAAGCTGCGAATTGCTCAGGTATGAGTAGCAGTGCCAACTATTCTTACGTTTCGTACTTTCAAATTTTCGATCTTACGTTTGGTCAGCTTCAGGGCTTCACCATTATATAGTCATGGAGGAAAAGTGGGAATGTCTTCTGCTCTGACAAGTGCGCCAAAACTGCAATATAATTTCAGAATCATGACATCACCACCTGATCCACATGCAACGGGCAGGGTGCAGCTAATGGCTAGCCGTCAGTGCCCAGTGGTCATGTCATCGGTGGGCACTCAAAAGGTCATGCTAGGTCATGGAAGGTCACCAGCCGTTATTTGATCACACTTTCTGATGGATTTTACTTGCCAAGAGCTTCGCGGGAAAAACGAGCGCATGCACCGTTGAAAAACAATGAGTGAAAGGGTCTCAGGTCCGGCGACCTCTGCAGGTGAAATGCCCCAGGGTAGGATTCCGGTCCTTGTTGATTAACTTCGTCAAAAATGGCAGTAGAGCTGTGATGTCGGCACCATTGTGTTCGTCATGATCGAGCTGGCGCGACCTGTATCGTTCTCATATTAACTCTCCAATCGTAACAACTACCTACAGCAGGGATTGGCAAATGGCGGGGTACACCCTTTGGGAGGTAATGAAGGTCTCTGGAAACCTCATCCCTCATCTCTTTAGCATTAGTGGCTCTCCTTATGGAACAGGTTTCTTGACTGGTCTGTTTCACCCCAGAATTCAAAGACCAGTCAAGGTAAAACCGAGCGCACCACAGTGAGCACAATTTGATAAGCTGGGTTATCTCAATTTTCATGTAGAACCTTTCACGTCTCACGTACCTAAAACCCTTTCGTGCACTCATGCAAAAGCAACTGCCATGTTTCAACAGCTGGTAATGGCATTTTCACAGCCGCTGACGTAAGAAGGGGAGGGGTGGGGGGCTCGATTAGACCCCTAGCCGTTCGGTCGGCCGCCGACCGAACTTAGTTTTGCAGAAAAAACGAGTGCTATCGAATCCCTTGACGAGAGGGAGCCGATGCTATCCAATTATATGGTCTTGTGCTACTGCGTGCTTTTTTGGTCCTGCCTCTGATCTATCCGAACACTTCTCCCCACAAGTGCTGGGGTTGAATGGCATAGATTTCAAATGGTTCCTGTGGTAGAACTGCCATGCTTGAATTTGACTTATTAGGAATGGAAAATATCCATATAGTAACGGAAATCTATGGAATTTCAGTGAACTTGATTTTGTCGGCAATGGGGTCTGGCAGTGGGGTGGGGAGGTAATAACCCTGCCTGGCGCCACAAAAGGGGGGGGGGGGCACGATCCCCGAGGCCCTGCCGATTACCTTATAACTACAGGCATCACAGCTCCACACCTTTTGCAGATGGCCAGGACCCCCTGCGATACATCCCAACAGCAATGGCTTATTCAGAACCTGCCTTGATTAACCAACGATGCATTAAATGCGACGGATAACTCTACAATGCATTATTATCAACAACTGAACGGGCCTCGCCGATAGGGGGGTACTGTACCCCCCTAACTTTCGATAGCGGGGGACCTGTCCCCCCCGTCCCCCCCGGTGGCGCCGCCCATGGCAGTAGAGGAAGACCCTGCAGCATAATCTGAAGCGACATCTCTAAAAAATCGCCGTACGGTGTGTTTTAGAGAGGTGATTGCCTATGTCATTGTGCTTAGGGGTCGGATTCTAATTCATCGGGTGATTTATCAAACTTTGAGTGAGGATCTACGGTCATTGAGGTCACCAACGATTCGAAGAATGTCAACGCTCAACTACAGAGCTACTTGAAGGCATAATGTTGTGTGTGAGCCACAAAAAATGGCTTTAACTAACCCAGCGACGATGTATACTACAGTATACATGACCAGTCCTAGGCACAGTCCGTTGTATACTGACGTTTACATTTCTCCGTCGTGCAGGATCCCGTTGGTCACTCGGGTGTACATTTATTTTTTCAGAGGCCAATTCCTCCCAATAATTGTAGTGCTACTTCTTAAGCACGTCTCAAAAATTTTCGGACCAAGGACATTAGTATACCTCAGTATACATGAACTTTAATTCTTTCTGGAAAAGTTTAAACACACAATTTTGTTTACAAAACCTGCAGCAATGATCAACAACGAATGGTTATGTTAGCAAAACAACAGTTTTCAATGAGTCATACTCTTAAAAAGAAATAACAGGAAAATAATTAAGAGACGTACCTCTATGCTGCGACCGCCGAGATACCGGGAAGATTGAAGCGCTGAGGCGTCAACAAATTCAACTTGAGGATATAAATTCAGCCACCAGGTGGCGGACCATGGCATGAAGAATGCAACGCATGGCCATGAAACAGCCTAGCCATTAGTGAATTCCGTAGAGATCGACTTGAGACGATGTATACCCCAGTATACAAAAAGAACCAAGAGGATATAACGCGGTGCATCGCCGTGCCTATCCACCTATCCGTGCTTCTATCCTCAGGATACTGAAATCCTTCTCCTCCACGCCACAACCCCCCTCCGGGCTGGACAGGCAACTTTATCTCATGCGGGCTGCTCCCTTGGAGCGGCACCGCTGCTTCCGAGGGAGCGCACCCCGTAGCCGGGTGCAGTGAGTGCCTTGGGGCTGGGTGGCCTGTCCTCTGGACGGGCTCAGCCCCGGCGACTCACTAGGGTGCCTGCCCAGACCAATGTCTCCCCCTAATTCCTATCATCCTTCCGGCTCTGCAATGGTCTTGTCAACCGAAAGGGCCTAACCCAACAAAACAAAACGGCGGCGGGCAGTCGCTGAGCGGTGCGCTCGGCGAGAGGGGCTCGGGGCTGAGCGGGTGGCTCAGCACGGGGGCTTGAGGCGGCGGAGGACAAGAGGCCGGAAGGCACGGGGAATCAGCACAGAGTTGTTAACTGAATTAACGTGTACCGTACGATCACTGTAAATATACTAATCAGCTGAGCCGAGGTGTTTGCCGGTGAATGCGCGTCCGAACAACTGGCGCGGTCGGTAGGACTGTTCGGACACAAGCGGACGCGCATTCGTTGGCTTACACCATTTCTTAAGTAAATTTAAATCTAGTTTTTTTAATTGACCTCAGTGTAGCATCGTAAGATGGAGAGAGAATTTCTACTCTTGACCAACTTTGAAAATTTCACGGGGGAGAGCAAACAGGCATGGGGTCGATGGTACCGACGATTCCGGGCAAAGACGGTCGCCTTCTCGGAAGAAAAAAGGCTGCAGAGCCTACTCAGCCTTCTGCAAGGCAGCGCTCTGGATTACTTCGCCTCGCTGTCGGACGACATCCAAGGCAACCTGCAACAAACGGTAGCCGCACTGGAAGCCCGTTTCGGCACGGCAAAGAACGCAATGCAGGCACAAGCTGAACTGGCGAGCATCCGACAGCAGCCCGGCGAGGCGACTCGCGACTTCGCGGACAGGGTGCGCCAGGCCAGCCGGGAGGCGTACCCGGGGGCGGCAGCCGGTGACCCGTCCGTGGAGGCGACTATCGTCAGCCGCTTCGTGTGCGGCCTCCGCGACGAACAGCTGCGGATGCGGGTGCTGACAAAGGACCCGGCCAGCCTCATGGAGGCCATGGATGTCGCCGCTAAATTCCAACAACAGCAGGACGCACTCCGAGCGATGCGCCCTCCCAACGAGAGCGGTGAGGCGTTGGCAGTCCGAGACCGGGACGCGCCGGGCACAGATCGCCTAGACGCGCTGGAGAGGGGCATAGGGGACCTGCAGCGCGCCCTGCAGCGCCTTGACACAACGGGGCACGGGGCGGGGGCGAGGAACCCCCAACGAGGGCGACCGAACCCGAACAGGCAGGGCCCGGGGTGACGCTGTTTCCATTGCAATAGCCCGGACCACCTGATCCGCAACTGTCCGGCGCGGCAGGCGCAGGCCAACGAGCGGGCGGGGCGGCCCTTTCCACCCGGTTACCAGCAGGCGGGCCTGGAGTGGGCGGAACGCCCCCGTGGTCCGCCTGAGGAGGCCGGCGGATGGGCGCCGTTCTGTCCCGGGTGCAGCCGTGGGGGACAGCGATGGGCGGGGTGCCCGCCTGCCCCCGCGACTGCAGCCATAGGCACGCCTGATATCCCGTCGATGGAGGGCCCCGCCACACACACGGGACACTGGCAGCGGGGAGATGCACAGGCAGCGGGGTGCGACCGTGAAGGGCAGCGGAGGGTGGATTACCCACCTGCCCCCTACGGCACACCCGCTGCGGGGCAGCCCACACGTCAGGGACAAGCGTGCCCTCCCGATCCCGCGCTCATGCATAGGGGCACTCACGTAGCTGCGGTGGGTCAGCCACAGGGAAACGAGTGAGTACCGGTGCGACGGGACCAGTGCCGGTACGTAATCCATCAGAGTCCCACAGTACGGGGTTGACGGCGTCAGCCGTAGAGGTGCGGGTCGCAGGTCACCAGGCTTGGGCTCTGGTGGATACCGGGGCCGACTTTTCCATGATAAGGGGGGATTTCTGGGACACGATCAGGGGAAGTTTGCACCTCCAGTCCTCACCAAGCACGCGGCCCGCAAGGGGGGCCGGAGGTAACGAGCTACAGATGCTAGGCGTGGTGCACAATTTGGGGCTCGAGATACAGCAGAAGGCATTCGTCTGTCCAGAGGTGGAAATAGTTGGGGGCCTGCTGTACGACATTGTGCTCGGAAGAGACTTCTGCTGCCGCGAGAAGACGGTCATCGACGACGGGAACGGGGTGATCAGGCTCGGGAGCCTGACACTCCCCCTACCGAGCCACGCGGAGGTGAGGCTGCAGGGGTCCAGGCGCTGCGAACGTTCGGGGGTCGAGAACGCGGGTCTGGCAAGGCGCTGCGCACAGGCCTGCGAGCGGGCAGTGGCTCTAGTGATGTGCACTGCTCGCGCCGTCTTCCAGTCGGCAGGGTTCAACCGACAACGACACGGTTCGACCCAAGCGACCCCATGTGGGGTCCCCGTCGAGCCCCACGGGTCCGGGACGAGTCGCTGCGGGGGCGGGCAGCCCAGCAGCGGCTACGTCGAGGTCATGGTGACCTCAAATGAACCAGAGCCGGAGAGCGCGGGCCGCTGCGAGGGCGGGTCGCCCAGCAGCGGCAACGCAGGCCAAACAGACAGGCTGACCGTCCAGGCCAGCAGTGAGGTCGACTCGGCCAGCGAAGCACTACTGGTGGCGGGCAGAGGCGCACAGGCCAGCAGCCGTCCAGGTGCCGACGGCGACGCAGGCGACACCAGCTCGGTGGAGCGGGGCGACATGCGTAGGGCGCAAGACGAGAGCCCACCGCTCAACTACGCCCGACGGTGCTTCAGCCATCAGACGTCCCCCGACAGCTTGATGCTGGGAGAGTGGGGCAAGGTCTTAGGACCAGGAGCTCACCAGGTTCAGGTGGTGGACGACCTCGTCGGCATTACCACGGCGAGTGGGTTCAGGGCAGCGGTGCCGCCTTCCCTGCGCACCCACGTGATGCAGCTTGCACACGAGCCGCCGACGAGCGGGCACATGGGACACCGCCACACCACGCTAGGGGTGAAGCAAAACTTCGTGTGGCCCGGGATGTACAAAGACATCAAGGAGCACTGCAGGGCGTGTACCCTCTGCCAGAGGCGGAACAAGATCGCACCGCCGCCAAGAGTCCCGACACAGACGGAACTGGTCACACGTCCCCTCGAGCGCGTACCTGGTGGCAGAGTGAGACCACCGACCGCTAAATGGTGCGCGCAGCATCGCCCAGATCGCGGCGCGGGACCCGAACCGCCCCCTGCCGCCCTCGGTCCGCCTGCGCCGTACCGAACGACGTACGGGCGTCTCAACCGCCCCCGGTACAGTATCAGGCGGGGTCCGTGAACCGCGTGCATTGTGAGCGCTATAGTGTATGTGCGTGAGTGAGCGGCCGTGCTCCTCTCCTGTGTGTAGGGGGGGGGTGTGTGTTGGGGAGCGACGCACGGCCGCCCGGCCGGCCGGCGGCTGGCGGCGGGCGCCGGCCGCCAAACCTGCAGCTCTGCCGGCGGTGATGACGTCGGTGGCGCGGGGGGCCGCTGATTGGTCGGCGGGCGCCCAGCCCCCCTATATAACGCGGTGCATCGCCGGCGGCGGGCCAGCGATGCCATTCCTTGGGATTTGTCCCAAGATCTTGGGATTTGAACATTAACATTGGGATCTTGTGATTTGCACTGCATATCTTGGGATCTGGCAGAAGCTGATTTCACTTTGTCTTCTCATGCTGTCGAATGCTTTTTCCTTGGTCGATAATAGATTTAGGATGGATTTGCACTACGGACGGTTAATCAAACATATTGAAGTAACGGACGAAGCTTGCGATGTTTCTAGCCGGCATTATCTTCCCGAGATCGCAGGATTATTTTTGTACCATTACTTGTTATGGGTATAGTAGCAGCTTTCAGTCTCTGTTCGCAACTGGCGCTCATTTGTTTAATTTCCAACTACCTATCAACGGGGATGGGTGGTTTGGCGGCATGATGGACGACGGTGAAAACAGGGCGCCTGGGGTGATTTGATCAAGGTTCGTGAAATTTACACGTGACGTTTAGCATGTAGATTGTAGAAGGCACACGAAGGGAGAGAAGCTACAAATGTCACGTGACTAATATGCCCTCCGGCGCCCTGTTTCACCGGCGTCCATGATGTTGGGTGGCTATGAAAAGCTTTTACAAACATTATGCCTAAAAAATATTTCAGAAAGCGGCTCCCGCACAAAGCGTTTCATTTTACGGTTTTGCTCTATGGAGGCTTATCCGTTGACCGCGAACCAAAATAAGGGCAATTTGTCTTTGACCTCGGAAAAGTGTCTGGTCACCTGACCTCTGGGCTCTGCTGGACCAAAAATAATCAAAGCGTACCCAGTAAACATGCCGACGTCGGCCCGACGTCGGCCGACGTCGGGGTGACGTCGGCAACTCGGCATCGGCATGCCGACGTCGGCCCGACGTCGGTCCAACCTCGGCACGACGTCGGCTGGATGTCGGATATGCCCGCATGTTCCGACGTCCAGCCGAGGTCCAGCCGACGTTGGGCCGACGTCGGACCGAGATCAATTGCTGAGGTCCAGCCGACGTCGGGCCGACGTCGGGGCGACGTCGGACCGACATCGGCCGCTTTTTTGACCGTTAAAATAATATAAAATACATGTTTAATGTTTCATTAAGAGCTTCTGTATTCAAAATATCCTCAGGAGACTCAAATCTTCCTCCACGCCGCAACCCCCTGATCCGGACTGGACGGGAAACTTTATCCCATTTGGGATTGCCCGTAAGCCGAGCTCGCCCGTAGCCGGGTGCGGTGAGTGCTTGGGGGCTGCTCGGCCTATCCTTTGGTCAGGCTCAGCCCCGGCAACTCACCAGGGCCGGGTCCAGTTCATATAGAAAGGCCAGTCGGCAAGTGTCACTTTGCCAAAGTGCCACTTATCAAAGGGACACTTTGGGAAACGTTGGTGCAGGTGTGTTAAGAGGGGCTATATGAATCCATTGTGGGGTCGCCCTTTCCAATAAGTGTCACGTAACAGCAATGGGACCAGGGACTCTATATGAACTGGACCCAGGGTGCTCGCCAAGAAGACCAATGTCAGATGTCTCCATCCTCTCATCCTTCTGGCTCTGAAATGGTCTTGTCAGACCGAAAGGGCATAACCCAACAAAACAAACCAAATTCATTAGTTGGCTGCGTGGTGTAGTGGTTAGCGCACTAACCTCGCGTTCGAATGACACGGGGTTCGAATCCCATCGCCGGCTGATTCTTTTGGCGTGTTGTCCCAATAAACATGCCGACGTCGGCGACTGGGGGGCTCGAATCCCGCCGCCGGTTGATATTTTTGGCGCGTTGTCCCAATAAACATGCCGACGTCGGCCCCGTCGGTCCAACGACGAACGATCTCGTCAACCTCGGCAAACGATCGCGGCCCGACGTCGGCTCGACGTCGGCTGGACTTCGGCTGGACGTCGGAACATGCGGGCATATCCGACGTCCAGCCGATGTCGGGCCGACGTCGTCATGTTTACTGGGGTAATATTGCGACCTTCACAACACTGCTGACGTCTTGTAACTATATAGTCCAGGGGACGAGTTAGGTCCTCGTTTAGACCCCCTCGCCATCGCCGGCTTGAAAATTCATGGGCCCCAGCGGGCACTGGCTTACGCGCAGATTCACAGCATAGGCTTTTCGATTTCAGGATTCACATAAGCTTTTAAGAGCTTGTTTTGGAGCCCATATTTCAAAACTCAGTGGTGGAAAACACTTAAAATCAGCCTGACCTCACCTGACCCTAGCTTCTCCAAATGTGTCACGAGACAAATTTTGAAATAAATCCAAAATGCCACAGACTTCGTTTCCAAGAAGTTCTAACAGATTCGGACTATGTGTTTTAAGTCCTTGACCCACCATTGACGGTCGACGAATGACCTGACCATAATATCAGATACCACCGGCTTCATGTTGTCTAGGCCAGCATCTTCATTTTTCGTGAAGCTCTTATACTCGGTCAGGAACCGATCAGCTGTAGGAGTCCGATCGACCCCCTCCCCCTCCCCCCGGCCTCTAGGTACATTAGCTGCTGTACAGGGTGTCCCATAAGTTCGTTCTCACATTATGTTTGCATGTGAAACAGAGTACATTGCGTTTTAATATATTTATGACCCCTCAATAGGCTCCTCATTTAATAGGCAAACACATGAATACATGCTGCAGCATGCCAACCGGCATGTTTGGCTGCATAGTAGGCTTAAAGTTAACCCAGACTGGCTTGACATGCGCCGTGAGCTCCTCGAGGCTGGAACAGCGCTACGCTTCGACGAGCCTCAATTTCAGCATAACCAACAAATTTTTATGAAATTTTGATCCAATGAGGTGCCTGGCATGTGATCTTGCCACAAATGCCTGCCACAGTCTCCTTGCACCGCTTTTAAGCTTTGCTTGACCTGTGCACTGATGCACTGTCTTGCCTGAAGATGGGCCTACGACCTTCCGGATGCCATTTTCTCCTCTATAAATATGTTCATACTCGCGGTTCGAGTTCAGCTTGAGGGCTGAAACTCCTCCTAGATGTTCTTGGAAAAGCATTCTGCTTCCCAAAACTGTTTCTGGGTTGCCACTTGCAACTTGGTCAACTCCAGAACGCCTATAATCCCACAACACAGTGACCCTGACCTTTTGCATAGGAACATAACGGGACGAAACGGAGGCCTCCTCCTTCGCCCTTATGGGGTTGTTTTCGGGTTTGGACGGGTGTTTCCTTTCGAACGTGGACTAGTTAGTCCTGATGACCTAGTTGATGTCATCAGCCCTCTGTTTTGTTTAGCCTCAGGCATAACGAAACTCATGTTTGGCCATTTTAAGACGTTTTTGACTGTTTTGAGTCCTCCGGTAAGCAAAGCTTAAGTCACCTTGAGTTATGTACCCCGAAAGAACACTCTTAGACAGCTGGTAATCCATCCTGAAAAGTCTGCTTACAAACTTTGTAACCCTTTGACCTTTTTGATGGCCACTTTGGCGCCACACAGTTTTGGCCACTTGGCTCACTCCTGAGGGCTGACTGGAAAGAGGATAAACTTGCAGTGACTGACTCCCGACAAATCATCGGTGTCACTTGCTGACTGTGCGTCCAGTTAGCGATGGACATTGGCTACAGACTGGTAGGCCTCAATCACCCTCAATCATCGCAAATGGTCACGTGCTGACTAAATACTGAGACGTACCCGTATCGGAGACCTCTATGTTGCGGCGTTAGCCGTCTCTGTAGGAAGCGGGCTCTATAGCAAAAACTATTTTGTCTACAGAAATTAGCTACTGTGGAGCATATTTCTACCAGCCATGGCAACCACGTAAGCTCAGTTACGAACCAATTTCAGCGTGCCTTTAAGCAAGAGAGCCTAAAAGCGTAAAATTTAGGTGAGAACGAACTTATGGGACACCCTGTATATACGCCAATAAGGACAAGGGTGGACCCGAAGAAGAGAAAGTTGAATACTAAACACACTAATATGTCCAAAATAAGCTATGGATTTACTTGGGGTACTCCTAAGGATATTCGATGGGTAGTCTTGGGATTTGAGACGAGAATCTTGGGAAATTCTGGTCGAGATCTTGGGATGGAGCAAAAATGTGGATGGCATCACTGCGGCGGGCAGTCGCTGAGCGGTGCGCTCGGCGAGAGGGGCTCGGGGCTGAGCGGGTGGCTCAGCACGGGGGCTTGAGGCGGCGGAGGACAAGAGGCCGGAAGGCACGGGGAACCAGCACAGAGTTGTTAACTGAATTAACGTGTACCGTACGATCACTGTAAATATACTAATCAGCTGAGCCGAGGTGTTTGCCGGTGAATGCGCGTCCGAACACATACAGCTTTTGATTCTTGACGCGGATTGTTAGCCCTTGCTAAATCAAACAGCCAACATCCATATTTCTGTTTCCAGAGCTGCAGTGCTGGACACCGAAAGTACATTATGTCCTAATAATTCAATCCAAAGGTACATAGATTTCACGACAAACTTCTAGGTTCCAGAGCAAGTATTTTCTCGCCAGAAGCGCGCGATTGATTGCAGCTGGCGCGCTCACGATAACTAATATCGCGCTCGCCAAAACCTGCCGGTTACAGCCACTCACACCTTACTTCCAACCTCCGTCCCATTTATCATTTATTAGCATATCGAGACAGAATGAGACTACGACATAATCGTCAAATTACATAACACAAATTGCGGGACGTCATCGGAGAGCCCGTTAAAATACCAAACCCCAATCTCGGCCAACACCGTTGGGATGGGACGGGACGGGGGGGGGGGGAGGGAAGGGCTTGAAGCTGGGGCACGTATCGGCGTATCCTTCATAGACACGGGTGTTTCGCAACGCTGGAGCGTCGAGCCGAATTCGTCTCAATCGCCGCACTAGCACAGCAGCGCTGCGTAGCGCGCTGCAGTACGCTGCCGTGAAACAGGGCCCAGGAGTCGGATGGTCTCGGCGGCGGCGGCAACGGTGACGGCGCTTGTCACCGTGGAGCCCTTGAACGACGCCGTCAGCTCGAGCACCGGCGACTAGTGACCTGTAACAGAGCGAGTCGCGTCACGTCACGTCACGTCGTCACCTTTCAGTCGCGACGGCCGTTATATAAACAGTTACTGAGAACATCACGTACCAGCCACGGCGACCGTCACATTACAGTCACGGTGATCGTCACACAGCAGTCACGGCGACCGTCACAGGTCACGACGGTCATCAAATACCAGCCACGGCGAGTATGACTCATAGTCACAACGTCTTCTGTCGCACACTCAGTCATAATTACAGTACATTAGCCTGTGCATAAACATCTCATCCAAGAAGTCCAAGCCCGATTATTACCCGCGTGGGGCTGCGGTTTGGTGGCGTGCGGCGACCGGCCCGACGGTTCAACGCCGGTGCTTACAGCGGGTCGATCCTGACCAGTTCAACTGGCAGCTCACCGACACGGACTGGACACCTGTGTTAAAGCAGCAAAGACCTACGGGGAAGTGGGAGGAATTTCGCAGGATTTTCCTATCACAACTCGACACAGTGGCCCATGGGCGTCCACAACTCGACACAGTGGTGACCAAGGCGCAGCTGCGCCCCCCCCCCCCCCCCCGGTTCACACAATTACTGACCTGGAGATAATGTGATGGTTTCTGGACAATGTGGCTTGATACTGGCCACCACACTCTGCAACTTCCTGCCAGGTGACGTCCTTCAGCTGGATCGAACCGCTGACTTCAGAACCGCCGACAGCAACGAGCCTGTTGAAAGATAACATGCTCAGAACTAAAAAACCACAAAGCATACAATGGAAACGACTAAGCTGGCCACAGGCACGGTACACAACGGCGGTCTTTTATGCTAAGAAAGTTCCATCGCCACAGAAGATTGCAAATGGCTGTGTTATAAAAAAAAACTCAGATATCACATATCTAGTCTGATAATGGATACCTGGCCGCACGTCATGTGGATGGCAGCATGGCTTGAGCCATGCTGCCATCCACAAAATGGCACCACAGAAATGCTTTGGCATTTCTATGGTGAGATTGGGCCCCATGCATGGCGTTGGTGTTTCGTCTGCATGTGCATGTCTGCATCTACTGATCTGGGGTCCAGTTTCCAAGATCTTTTGAGCGTGCTGGGCTGCTAGGTTAATATTACACTACGCATTCGCGATGGTCCACAGTGATAAAATTGTGGTAAATGGATTTTCTAATCAGTCCTCTTCTTTTACTCCAACCCTTATTTCTCACTGTCATTTGGCTGAGGCACCTTGAGGCTTGATGCGAGGCACCTTGAGGCTTGATGCAGAACGAGAATGCCCATGTCGTGTGGCACACCTTTGATGAGCGTCTGTCCCAGCCAGCATCTGTTAGCAGTGGCTAGGTGGCTGTGCATTAGCAGACCCCTCTGTCAAGCTGACTTGGCTCAGAAACTAGCAGGAGGTTGAGTGTGCATCCTACGATGGGTAGCTGCTCATCTATGTGGCTCTGTGACACAGGATCAGCATGAGAGAGAAGAAAGCCAGTCAAGGCAGTAATGGGATGTTGCCAGACTGGCAAAATACTTACTAAGTACTATGCCACAAGTTACAAAATCAATTTAAAGTTTTGTTGGGTTGGGCTCTTTCAGGTTTTGGCCCAAAAAGACTACAGAGTTGGAGGAATGATAGGAATTAGGGGGAGCTATTGGTATGGGCAAGCACCCTAGTACAAGTCATTGGGGCTGAGCCAATCCAGTGGACAGGGCACCCAGCCCCTGACACTGCACCTGGCTCCGTGTATGCTCCTAGGGGAGCTTCCCACATGGGATGAAAGTGTCTGCCCAGCCCAGAACAGGGGGTTGAGGCATAGAGAAGGATTTCTGGTATTCATATAGCAGGCATCTCACATGATGCCACCCATTTGTGAAGTCGCTAGACTCTCCAGTTCTTGAGACATTTACACAAAATTTGCTTTTAAATCTAATCAAATACCTACCTAGTCTAAGAGAAGAAACCATTATCTAACCTGACCTAACCTTACCTACTTAACTACAACCTACGGTTTATGGTAAAGCTGGCATCACCGTCAGTTGGTAGGGTGTAGGGTATAGGTTAGTATGTTAATAGCCAATAGGTAAGGTTAGGTAAGGTTAGATTGTTTTTAAATTTCAGCTTCCTTTTATCTACACATTTACTGGCTAGCGCTGAAGGTGACTCCAGCCTTATTGACACCCCGTCAAGTCCGTCACCAGGGTGGTGTTTCACCGGTGATAGCAGCACGCTGCTATTCTGCTGACGTCACACTTGTGGTTGTGTTGGAGCAATGTGAATGGGGCTTGTTGATGTCTCCATGGAAACCTAATTTGACACATGTACCTAATAGCAGCGTGCTGCTATCACTATCACCGGTGAAACACCACCCAGGCCAAACTCGCACCACGCTACACTAAATCTGCGCTGCACCAAGCCAAATCCGCAATGCACCAAACCCACACCAGCTGAACAACCCCACGATGACAACATCTCGTCGAAATTGCCATGCTTCGTCAACTGGTCGTTGGGGGTAGAGCAGACTACATACTTGGTAGGATAATTACCACAACTACAAGACAAATCAATCAAAACATCAACTACCTTTGGCCTTTGCCTAGTTACCTTTTACCTATTTTGATTTGAATCTCAACTGAACCACATAATTCAGAAAAGGATCTAAAACACAAATTCACCCAGCCTGGTGCTCGCACAGGCAAAATCTCAGGAAAAGTATAACCAACACCTACCTTCCATTATTTATAGTCACAGTGCCTTCCGCATATTTCCAAGGCCATCTCCATCTTCACCTAACAAAATCAAATCAAATAACAGACCCCATTATATACCGGGGTTACATGAGCGATCCGTTCCAAATACGCACTACGCTAATGCGCATCAGCTCCCCACGAACGTATCTACGGCACCGGTTACATGAGACTAATTCGTTTTATCTACGTCAAACGGATCTTGTTTGGCTCGCGTATTTACAAATTGCAACCGAGCTCCGCCGTGGGGTAAGGTGGGCAGGGGTTTTCGCACTACGGCTGCGGTTGAACTACCGTCTGTGGTAGAAACTTCAGGGCGATGGCGCGTTTCATACGAAATGTGGCGCAATGTTTGTTTGCTTCTGAACTTGTACTGTTATTGCTCTGAATTCTTGGGGAGCATTCCGGTCTAGAGGTAAGATACTTGCCTCCAGATTCGGCCATCCGGGTTCGATTCCCGGGCAATGCACGTGGCATTGCCGCTACCTGACCGCTTGGAACAGCGTGAGAGTTCCGGTTAGCACCTTGGTCCACTGGATGTGGTGCTTAACCCAAACCAACCAACCAGCTCTGAATTCTTGAAGTGGGAGTGTTTCAATTAACAATTTGTGGATTATTTCTTTATATAAACATAGAATAGTATTATGAAACATTGTGTGGAAACTGCAAATACTGATATGATCAATTACTTAGTTTGGGAATTGATACCTACACATTTTGTAGAGATTTGTCTGACAAATGGTGTAACAAACCTCAAGCATATCATGATCTGAAGCTGTTGCAACAAATCAAAATTGCTTTGTTGGAAAGACTGGAGCATGGTTCAAGATGATGTGTAAAAATTAAAGATTTGTGGGAAAGCTTGTGACTGTAGAACAGAAACAGTTCTATATGATGGCTCAATCAAACATGGAAATGGACGACAAAAGTAGAGTTTCAACATTCAGCATGTGAGAATAACTTCAGAAATTCACAATTCTTGTAGTATTGCATTCTTCTTATGTACAGTTATAGGTTTTGTTAGGGTATTTGAAATTCATTGTGTCAGTTGAGATATAGATGGATTGCGGACAAATTTTAGAATCATTGCATGGAAGCTAGGTATAAGGTACTTGTTCGGTAGAAAGGTATTGATGAATGCCATGAGAAGGTTTTTTATGATTTAATATATGGTAGTTGTTGTGCCTACAAAAGTGCAAGCTTACTAGCAACTAGTTTCTGAATCAAATCGAAAGTATTTGCCATGAATGTAAATATGTATGTACCTGCAAAGTATGTCAATATATTTGTGTGATGTTGACCAAAGAGCTTTATCATCTGGGCATTTATGTCGCTTCTTGCATTAGGTGTTAAGCATAGTAATTACGGATGAACTTTGTGCCAATATCTTCAATGCACAATGTATGTAGCATGTCTACAACCCTCACTGATCCTAGCTATAGGCATTTGGCACCAGCAAGACCAAGGGTATGAACTTCACAGTTGCTCAACCTTTTGTCATGTACCACCAGTCACTTTTTTTACTTAGGTGCACATAGCAGTGCACACAACAATGTGCAGAGGGCCTACACAAAAACAACATGATTAGTGTGCACTATGCACAGGATTGTACCCTGCCACAGTTTGACAAGCAATCATGGTAGTATTTCAATAAGTTGGGCAGTCATCTCCCTGCCGGCGTCATTTTCCAGGAAGGTACCTCTGCACTCTGCAGGTGTTGTGGTAGGCTAGGTTGAACTGGGTCAAGTTAGGCGAAGTAAGGTGGTTAGGACCCGGTAGGACCTTAAGGCCTGGTCAGGTTGATTTTAATCTTTCATTCTAATTTGACATAACCTATTACCTATGTTTTTGCTCCAGCCTGAATTTCATTAGGCAATGAGTAATTTTGCTTTGTTTTTATCTGTCTTGTTTTGTGTTTTTGTCCCTTATATTTTGCCCCATAGGCAAGGGTGGAGCTTTTCCAGGGAAGGTGGTGGAGCATGATTGGAGGCGCTCAACCAGACGGCATAGGAGGGCACGGTTTCTGAACGCGCACTGATGCCTGATTCAAGCCACGCTGTCTTCATGCGTGGCGGCGCGCTACTTAAAAGTCCCTAAAAGAACGGGAAGTGATGCCAATAGAACCTTCAATCATTCTGGGCTAACGCTTATGACTTGGAAAAAGTCGCGATCCCAATTCAATCGAAAACCTGTGGGCTCTTGTTCAGTAGGAGGTGTATGAAGAGCCACCCGCCATAAGCACTGCTCAACCGCAGGCACAGGTTTAGACGGCGTTGGTCCGCATCAAAGCCAGTGTGCTGGAGAATCCATTGGCTGAAATGCTCCAGAACATTCGCCACTGTGTGGGTTCCTCATTTCCTCTCTGACTGTCCTTTGAAACCACTCCAAAGATATGCAGAAACCAACGAGGTGAGTAAACTGTGTTTTTATGAAAGGTGGCTACAAGCTCAGTTAAAAGAAAAAGTATCAGATTGTTCTGCTTTTCCAGCGGAAAGAAAGGTGTCTGGATAATTTCGTTACACCCGCTGTGATGTTCAAATGGTTGCTAAATTCGAAATCAGCTCCAAAAACTAGCCTAGAAACATGTAAAACTCGAAAAAGTGAACCGAGGTCATCAAAGGTCATTGAGCTGACCTGACCTTCAGGTGACCTTGACACCCACCCTAATGCATGGGACCAGCATCATATCACATGTTTCAACGCTTGAAACCACGTGAAAACTGCAACCGTGCGGCTAATAAGAGCCGACATACGCCGAATCGCGATTCGGGCCAAACATGGTCTCGAGAAATAGGTCACAGGTCAAAGGTCATTTGGGTCACGGTCATGAAATTTTCAGGGTAGGTGTAAAATTGATAAAATCGGGGGTATTGAAAGTTTCGTCGCGATCCGCCGGTTTTTATGCGAGTTACTCACGAAAAACCGATAAAGCGCACCCAAAAAGGCAGAAATATGCACATGCGATATCCTATACTGCGAAAAAAGGTGCATCATTTTCGAACGTCGCCGACAAATTGTAATTACCCTAAGCTCAGGCAGATGTATGGTAGAAAATCCCCCAAGTGAAATACACTACGGCGGAAATAAAATACCCTACGGCGGAGCTCGGTTGCAATTTGTAAATACGCGTTTGGCTCACCCGGGCTGACTCCTCGACGGCCGGTAATTCGTATCACAAACGGAATAGGATTAGCGTACAGTCATGGCGCAGTTGCGGCATTTACCGGGACGACTGAACTAAATTTTAAATAGTTATATCATTTGATAGTCTCAAAAACATTTAAAATTAACATGAAATCAAAAAATGAAAACAAAGTTTTCTTGTTTTAAGTCAGTGGGCACTGATTCGCCATGCAGCGACAGCAGGGTGGTCAGAAAAAATTATGTATCAAAATATTTCATTCATTTTATTTCACATCCAAAGACTAAACCAAAATACCAACATTTTTTTTGCTATTTTCTACGAGGCAGCCAATAAAAAAAAATGCTTAGTATTTTGCATTTTGACGCTTCCAGTCAGCAAAGAATAGTTCTTGTGAAATACGGCCCGAATCGTGTGCCTCGGACGTTTCGGTTACATGAGCGATCCGTTCCAAATACGCACTACGCTAATTCGCATCAGCTCCCCAAGAACGCATTCAGTGCACCGACTACATGAGCAAATTCGTATCAGTGACGTCAAACGGATCTAGTTTGGCTCTCGGCCCGATGCGCATTACAAACGGAATAGCATACAAATGTGGCGCACTTCCGTAGCAATAGAGGTGACTAAATTAAAAATTTATTATCTTATGTCTTTTTTGCATTTAATCTGCTCAAAACATTCTCAATTAACTTAAAAAAAAAAGTTGAACATAAAGTTGTCTTGTTTTGACTCATTGGGCAATTGCCTCTCTTGATTTGTCTGTAGTGCTGTCAGAAAAATGTTTCAACTGAAATTATGTGGATATTTACTATTTGGTTTTCACTATATTTATTGTTGAAAACTTGACAAAATACCGACATATTTTTTAAAAATTATTTCAAAAGAAGAAAATGAAAAAAATACCAATTATTTTGCATTTTAATGTTTCTCTTTGCGAAGAAATAGTTCCTGTGATACGTATCTTGAACCCGGTTTACATAGCATATTTGACGAGGCTCTAGCTCGTTAATTTGGCGATAATTTCGATGCAGTGGTCTTCAAATATTTAGAGGGGATCATTTTGTAAATTGTTAAGCACCATTGACATCTTTTGCAACATCACGGACGGAGATATAAGCTTGCAACAAACCCTATGTAAACGCGTCTTTGGTCCTATTCGCTTCTAAGCCTCTTTCCCAGCGGATTTTGTTCCGACCGCCGATTCGTATTAGCAGGTGGATACATGAGTCGGTAGTACGCTCCTGATTCGCATTAGCGGTGAATCCGATCGTGATACGTATTTGCTTTGCTCATGTAACCGCGGATCGGATTGCCGATTCGTACTAGCAGGTGGCTACATGAGTCGGTAATGCGTTCCTAATTCGAATTAGCGGCTAAATACGTATTTACTGTGCTCATGTAACCCCGATAATAGACTTCAGTGTAACAGACAAAACAAATAACATAACCGATGACAAAATACAAATTAAAACAAAGGTGTTCTCCATCAGCAAACGAAATGCCGTTCAACCAATCGAATGCAAAGACATGCGTCTGCTAGCGACAGAGGTATATTAGCAGTATTTACAGTACAGTGGACAAAGCACAACTGAGGGTGGTCTGCGGTTTTCAATACCGAAATTCGTAAATTTCCCAACTTCATCTTGTTTTATGACTCATACCAAAAGATAGAGAATTCTTTTATGTTGATTATTAAGCTTGAATTAGACACCGACATTGTCTTGTTTTTTGGTAATATTCCATTAATTGTCATAGTGTTACCTTCAGCAGAATGGAAGATCATTCATTCTAGACCAAAAAAATATACCTTACATCTTCGAAACTGCAATGAGATATGCGGACTTTAAAAGAAAATTGAATTTCCATTTTGATATAGACGTTTTAAGAGCATATGCCTAACAAGTTTACCAAATATAGATGTTTTTGCTCAGGAGTAATCGGTTCCAAAAAATATAAGTTCGAGATTCGTAAATACATTTCTAAAATTTCCCAAGATCATAGCGCTTCAACATTTTTATAGGTAGTAGCGTTAACAATTTTGTAAATTTTGGTAAATGTTTTAGACACCGACATAGTCTAGTTTTGTAAAAATATTACATTTAGTGGAACAGGGTGACCAAAGACACCAATGGCGGTGGTGCATTCAAGATCAACTAAATGCAGTTTCCAACGCTTAAAAAGCAACAAAACTGACAAAATCTGAAAGAAAATTTAATTTTGATATTTATTGACCTTGATTGAATCCCCACATCACTGAAATTACTCGACAATTCAGGGTAGAGCATTGGCAGGTCCGGTAGGCTGAACAGCTCAGAACCATGATAATTTCGAAATTGAATGAAAGAGTGTCGGCCTTTGATATTACTTTTTCTCCTTCAATTTTAATTTTTGATTGTGAAAAATTAATTTTGTCCATGAGCAAGCTTTGCGTTTTAAGATATATAATTTTTGAAATGGCGGAGATAGCCAACAATTTATTTTTGTTAATGCTTCACAGGTTCATACATGACGTTGCTCTGTGATCATAAATCAAAAATATATATACAAATCATAAAACTCATCGAAATTTGTTGCTTGGTTCTCTTTTTTAGACTGAAAATAGTGGTCAAAATACCTTAGTGTTGTAATTTCGAACCGGTTTTACCTAGTTCTCTATATACCGTGGCTCGCTCGAGCTGCGTGGAGTGAGCCCGGGCCTCCTCAGCCGTCTCGCTCGCAGCGCCCGCCGGTGACGTCACGGTCCCTCCGGCGAGATCAGGTCGGGACACCGCGCGCCAGGGCCGGCCGGCGTGGCTCTAAAGGTCAGCCGCGGGTATATACACGTTTTGAGGGTGGAATCTGAAAACAGGGCGCCGGAGGACATTTAGTCACGTGATTACTGAAAAGTCCTCTCCCTTTCAATGCCTCTAACAGGTCAATTGTCACGTGACAGTTTCAAGATCCTTAATCAAATCGCCCCAGGCGCCCTGTATTCAAATTCCACCGTTTTGAGCAATGATGCGGCGTTGCCGTCAACTGGCGTTTCAAGGCATTTTGCTACTTTCCCATACGATAGCTACATCGTACCACTTAAGATGGCGGCTATTCTGATACCCCTTTATCAGCCTCTGCTAACGCAATGACGCAGTAGTTTTTTTTTTTTGGCAATTAATGCTCTTTCGCTATAGCGGGCATGGACTTTACGTGCGAGTGATTCTTGTTATCCCATCCATGGTGTCCTGCAAATCGGCCAAAAGTCATGCAAATTTGCGGTGTCTTGACCAGCATACCTTGATTCGTTGATGTCTCGGACCATGGTTAGAAAAAAATAAAAACACAATTTTGTTTTGAACACATTATTGAAAAGAAACACAATGCGTCATGCTGATGTGCCATTTATTTCACGCATAACGATCAAACGATTCAGAGAGCGGGTGAGTCAACGAGAGAGGGGGAGAGAGGAAGAAAGAGAGAAGAGAGGGAGAGATAGAGAGAGAGAGAGAGAGAGAGAGAGGGAGGGAGAGAGAGAAAGTTTGGCAGTGAAAGAGAGCGAATTACACTGTCGCTCTTTATTGTTCGTGTGCAAGTGCATTCTAAAGTCAAATTATAGGATTATAATTGCAGCATACAATGCCCTGGCCATAAATAGGATTACAATTGTGTCAGGATGTGTTAAAAGGCGAGATCACAATTTTCAAAATGTATCTTTTAGGAGATCTGATGATGGGCTATGCCCGAAACTGTTCTCTTTTTTCTCGGTCATAATTTAGAATACATTCATTATTATGAGGCTTCGGTTTTCCTTCATCATTATACGGATACAATTGTTATTGAATTCCTAACTTGAACATTAAGTAATAATTGAAAAGTAAAATAATTTAATTAAAACGCTCAAAGGAAATGCCTAATTCATTGTGCTGGTGTGTCTGAGGTAAACCTTGTTTGTGAAATGATGTCTGTTCTCTGTGTCATGTGTGCAGGCAAAAACAAGAGCAAGATGCCCGAAGCATTTCAAGCAGTGTTGAAACAAAAATGATATTAGGGTAGTGCAGCCGTTGTCTTCAACATGTAACACTCTCCGAAAACATCACCAAAAACTGTTGCTATTGTCTGTCTAACAGCGCATTGTGTCGCGGACGTGCTCTAAACAAGGCGCTTGTGCTTGTTAGTGCGAGTTTTTAATTACCTACTCTGTTACCCAGTGCCATGGGATGGAAACCAAAGTGGCTCGTCTCTCGCCACTGGGTATCAGCGAGGTATGATTTAAGACCTTCACTTGCCAATGGTATCATCGATCGGCCGCTCCATCTGGCAGATCACTCCATCCATCCACCATCCTACACACGGCAGAATGATGAACGACTTGTATCCGGACAGCAGGCAGCTCTCTCCCGGGTACAGCGAAGCGGTCTCATTCCAGAACCTCGCCCCGTGAATGGAGGCCCGCCTGCCGCTGCTCATGTCGGTGAACTTGGTGTCGCCGAACGCCCTCCAAGCGCCGATGAAGTAGTACTTGCCGTCGGAGAGGGTGTTGATGTCGTCTGCTTCCTGGCTGGTCAGCGGGAAGGCCGGAGTGGAGTTGACGTGCAGCGAGAGACACATGCTGATGATGGCGATTTTGGATCCGTACAGCTGCTGGGGTTTGGCCTTGTAGGCGATGTGCGGGTTGCTGATGGGGATGAAACCAGACGGGAAGATGGGCGCAGGAGTGGTTGGAGGAGCAGTTGTAGCTTTCGTGGTTGGAGAAGGAGGTGGCGTGGTTGGAGAGTGAGTTGTAAGCTTCGTAGTTGTAGGTTTCGTGGTTGAAGGGCTTGACGTAGTTTGAGTGGTTGGAGGGGGAGTTGTAGGTTGCGTGGTTGGAGCGCTCGACGTGGCTTGCGTGGTTGGAGGGGGAGGCGTAGTCTGTGTGGTTGGAGCGGAATGTGTACTAGGTTCTGTGGTCGGAGGTGTTGTGGAGCCAGTAGTAGGCGATGTAGTCAGGTCAGGGGATGCCGTGGGACAGATGGTGAGTGTCTCGATGCTCATGGCAGGTGACGTGAAATTATTGGGAGATGTAAGGTCAGTAGACGGTGTCGTTAGGTTGGTACTGGGGGTCGTAAGGTTCCCGGAAAGAATCGAGGTATCGCTGGCAAATGTGGTGAGGCTGGTAGAAGGCGTTGTGAGGTTCGTAGTAGCTGCTGGAGGCACAGTTGTAGGTGCAGCTGCGACGCAAGGTGGATTTGTGACAGTTACAGCATTGCCCACGGAAACCGAAGAATATCCATAAAAGGATGAAGAAGAACTGGACGAAGAGCTGGATGAAGATGACGAAGAGCTAGAAGGAGATGAAGAAGAGCCTGAAGTAGATGTGGAAGAGCTAACGACAGATGTTGAGACCCCGGTGGACGCTGTGGACGACGTGGAGCCGCCAACTACCTCGTACAAGTCGTGCTTCCTTGATGAGAGTGGATATTGATCGCTAGGCGCCGGCCAAAGCTTGCAGAGGCCGTTGGCATCGACCACCCTCCATTGTATGCAGGCGCTGTTCTTGTGGCACAGCACGGCACACTGCGTGGCTCTCATATTGGCCACCTTCTTCAAAGTACTGTACGGATGACCCCGGTGAAGAGCAGCTTTGTACATGGTGCCGTAAGAGGGGGGACAGGTCATACTCAGTACGAGCAGCAGCAGAAGGCGGGTTCTCCACCGAGAGGGCTGCATTGCTGGTGTCAGAAGTGAGCCGTGAGAGTCGGATGGTGCGGCCTGAAACAGGTCACTAAAGTACTTGAAGATGGGCGCCACAGATCTCCAGCTACAGTGTGTTCTGTTTCCTTGTCATTCAACAAATACTTGCGGAAAATCCTTTTTGGACAGCTGTCGTAAGAAATGACAACAGATAGATGACTGGTGACTTCCCAAAAGGTCAGACTATGTACTCTTCGCCAGCTAAAATCCTTGATGTGAGGATTTTCTGGCCTGTGCCTGGAGTGCTTCTCCAAAAGCTGCGGGCGAATACTCACAGACTAGCGAACACTTGATGTTATTACGTGTCAAAGTAGCTCAGAGATCGGCTTCAGGCATTTTACAGGACAGCTCACGACAAAAGTGTCAGACTAACTGCCAGTACCGACCCCTGGCCGGACGGTAACATTGATTCACTAAATGGCGCTACGTGGCAATACGCACCCGGCCATAACCACGCGCATTGCATCTGAAGCGCATCGACCACTTCTAGTCTCTTTGATCACCTGTTTACAGTTATACGTTCCATTGAGTGGCCGTGGGCTGCATAGTCATCTTCGCGTTAAACTGTAAAGCAGGTTTTGGCGAACGCGTAGGTCCGTTTCGCCACGTTGTCTAACTATGCGTGTCGAATGGCTGAAGTACAAGGAGCTATGTGATACAGCAGCGTGACGAAGCCAAATTCATGCCATAATGCGATACCTTAACCCTTACAGATTCGGAGGTGCATTCAGAGTCCAAAGCATATGTATGTTTTCATCATGCATCGTCCAAGCAGCTCATAGAACTTCTGTGATGAAAAATCAAATAATGATTTGGTTGGCATAAAGAATATTCGTGTGACTTAGCTCTGTCACAAATAACGTGTTTTCTGACCTTTACGATGTACTTACCTATACGATCTCTATGGACGGGGCAGGATAGGAGTTTCGAGAAGCGCTTTTAGGTTTGAAAGAGAATCCAGCGCGCAATCTGTGGCCATTCTCTTAGTTTCCGATGCATGACACATGTGAAACATATGCTTGATGGTGAATGGTTAGTGGTTGGCATAGGTGGGTACGCCCAGTCTAGATTTGAGTAAATGCATCAATCATCCCAGGTAAAGTAATTTATCTAAAGGCCAGAATAGCTAAAATAAGTGAGTCCCATCAAATGTATTTCCCTATTTGACTTGTCGCGATGGACCAGCCGGGAGAAATCTGACGAAACTCATGAGTTGCCAGTCATCTCTTTTTTGCTGTCTGCGCCCTACCATTGTTAATGGGTTACTGGACCGGTGACCATGCCGATCGGGGCCCACCAGCATTCATCCACTCGCGGAAAATATGCCGTTCTCCCTAGGGTGCAGTCGTTGGACCAACGGCAGAACATGAGTCCGCCAACCCTTCCGCCTCCCGTATTAGCATAATGTGTCGGCGACGGCGCGGGTGGCGCTGGGGCCGCGACTGGGGACGACAACACACGATCAATCACGGAGAAACAGGGGCCGCCGTGCCCTGTCACCGGCAGGTCAAAACAGGCGGCCACTGTCGGCTCCCACTACAGTCACTGTCGGGCCGCGACCGATCTCAGAGCGGCGGACGGCGCACGGTGGACGGTGGACGGCAGAAGTGAACGGCAGACGGTGGACGGTTGACGGTGGACGGTCGGTGGACGGTGGAAGACGGACGGCAAACGGCAGAAGACGAGAGAGGACGGAGAAGGGCACTGAGGATCGCACCGGACAGTATCAAGACAGGCAAGAGTTGACACTTTAATAAACTATTTCGGACAGATTCCGCACAGCTCTCCGTTAATTGCTTGAAGAAGTCCGACTCAGCTGACGGGTTTTTCTGCGCTAGTCTGCTGGGGAAAAACAAAAAGTCGAAAACTGAGGCCATCTGCATTGAGTTCTTTTATCGTCATCGGAGCCTTCCTTCATCATGCGTTTATCAGTATGCATCTACCTCGCCTTGAGCACCGCCATTGTCTCAGCATCCCCGGAGCCGAGGTGCTGCGGCTCCAGCCCGTTCCCAGCGTCTCAGGAGCGCCAGCTTCGTCTACCGGACGGGTTCGCGATGGCGCTGGAGCCCAAGATCCTGTTCAACCTGTGGAACTCGGACGAGTCGGGCCGGATGCGCCTTCAGTCGCGGCTCGAGTTCCAGTACACGCCTCCGGCGGGGGCCACGGGTAGACAGGCGCGCCAGCTGATGGAGAGGTCATCTGTGTTCTCGTCTATCCGCGCCGCGTTCGCCCAGTTTGGCCTGGACGGCACCGCCTGCCTGCAGAGGGCCGTCTGTGAGGTGAGTTAGATCCATCAGATGAGTTCAGTTAATGAGATGAGTCAAATCCATTAGATGGGTTCCATTCGTGAGATGGACTCAATTCATAACACGCGCACCGACGGGGGGGGCGGATATCCGCCCCCCTGAGATTTTTCGCGAATAGCGGGAAAACCGCGGCGCGTAGCGCCGCAAAATTTGGTACGACTGTTTCATCATCAATTTTACACATGGTGTGCAAGTTTGAACCTCCTAACTTTTAAGGTCAGGTCACCAGGTCACTTTGAATGACCCAACCTCAAGTCACTTTTTTGCAACTTTGTCACCGTGCCAGAGCTGCAGTAGATGTCGGAGGCCTTTGAAAGTCGCAGGATGTTATTAGGTAATTAGTAAAACTATTCTATTTTAGCTACAATTTGTTTATCTCGGAATTTTGATATCGGTGACCTAAGGTCAGGTCAATTTCGCGACCTCCCCATTATAAGTCAATGGGGGAAAAATCAACTCCCTGTTTTTACCACTAAAACGGGTCGGAATGGCCCCATATACCATACATGACTTCATTATACGATCACCTTCACTACCTTGAGGTCAGTTTTGCTGTTGGGCAGCTGTAAGGTCATGTGACGTCATCAAAGGTCACCAAAGGTTTTTTGCCAATAACTTCGTACAGGAACAAGATACAGCCGCGCGGATGGTCTCATTGTGTTCAGCTCGTCAAGACGCATCGAATGATATACATGATGACCTCGAGGTCACGTGACCTGAGGTCAACCTTTGACCTTGACCTTTCGAGGTCAACATATATATCATTCGATGCGGATTGACGAGAGGATCACGATGATGCCCTTTGTTTGTTCCTATCTTGACTAATTCGAAAGTTCGAGAAAAACTGTCTCCATATCTAGCGCCGCCATTTTGACTTTTTCGACCCCTGTGACGTCATCTTTGACCTGACCTGAAAATGACCTGAATAAAAATTGTAGACCTTGACCGTGCCTATCCGATGCCGTTTACCGCTTGTCGCTATCTTGCTTCGTTCTCGAGATCTCAGGGGAGGGCGGTCATCCACACCTCCCCCCCCCCGTCGGTACGAAGTAATCCGTGAAACGCATGAATTATTTTACGTATGAGTAACATTTATGTAAAACCAAAAGTAAATTAGACAACTGACAAGCCATTATGAGCCATGTGTTTCTAAGCAGGTTATGCGGAGAAGCTGATGAGTGGACCTCAGATTGCCATGAATTCTTTTCCGTCTTCTCCTAATCCTTCTCGTACCATGAATTCCCCCCTTCTAACAGACCTGACTTCACTGACAGTCACGCTGACCCGTCTCTGCCCCTCACCCCTTCCTTGCAGGCCTTACTTCACTGACCCCGCCCCTCTTCCTCGCCACTCAGACGGTCTTCGTCAGTGACCTGGGTCTATTCTTACCAAATGCCGTGAATGCACATTCACGGCATTTGGTAGCATGCATAATTATTCAACATTCATTCATTCATTCATTCATTCATTCATTCATTCATTCATTCATTCATTCATTCATTCATTCATTCATTCATTCAGGCAATATTCATAATCGTTCACGCCATTAACCCTCGCCCTGGCAGGGGGGGTCGATGCGACCCACCCCCTAAGGTTTTTCGAAGATAGCGTAAAAACGGTGGCGCTCAGCGCCGCCAAATTTTGCACAGCCTATGGAGCAACCTTTTTACATATGACCTGAAAATTTCAGGTCCGGGTGACCTTGGGTCAGGTCACCAGGTCAGAAAAACCGGTGCAAGGTCATGGTCAAATTTCAATTTTCTTTTTGCACCTGTCCAACTCACGTATTTTTTTACTGATTTCCTTCAAACTTTCAGGATGTGCTAAGTTCACCGAGTTGTATAACATATAGTCCGGCTTTTTTGAGGTCACTGACCTGAGGTCAGTTAGAGGTCATTACGTCGTAATTTTAAGCCTATGGGAAAATACTAAATTCGGAAAATACTGGAGATATCCGCTTCGTTCTATCACTTTTGTGCTTTGAAACCACGGTACTTAACAGCAGGTCACTTGGTGCTTCTTTGTTTGGTGTACTTATCCATGGGTCAGGTCAAATGAGGTCAACTGAGGTCAAATGACGTTTTTGCCAATAACTTGGCACATAATGACGCTAGAGCTTAAAAAATGGTATCATTGTGTTCCTGGTGATCAGCCGAATCGAATGATATGCGATATGATGCAATTTGGTTAACTTGAACTTAATTTATTAATTTAAGTTTACTTAAAAATTTCAGAAAAACTTTAAGTACACTTAAGCAAGCTAACAAGTATATCATTCGACGCGCCTTGACGTGCTGAGTTCACTGGTGCTTTTCTTTTTGCTCTATCTTAATTAGATCAAAAGTTATAAGCGAAAAACTTTTGACCTGTTTTTAGCGAAATTTTTACATTTATACCCCCCAAAACCCCCCTAAATATTGACCTAGAGCAACCAACTTTGCACAGGGACGAGAACTCCAGGGGGCCCACCTACCTACCAAATTTGGTGTTTCTAGGTGCCATAGGAGCCAATCGCGAGGGGGGGGGGGTCGCATCGACCCCCCCCCCCCTGCCAGGCCGTGTTATGAAAAAGGTCCTGCCAGGGCGAGGGTTAAACACATTCGGCGAGATTAGGTGGACGTAAAAGAATACATTTCATAAGATTGCCGGTAGCGGTAACTTCAGCCAGTGCTGCTAGATCCTATTCACCGCGTTGGTAAGATTGGGCCCTGGTCACGCTGACCCTTGTCACCGTCCCCTGACCCCCTATAGACGGCTGATGAACCCCACCCCTGTCCCCTCCCCCCGGCAGACGGCGGCCGCCCCGCGCCACTCTGACCCTGTCACCTCCCCTCCCTACTGACCTGACTGCACTGACCCTCCCCCCGTCCCCCGGAATACTGACCTGACTGCACTGACCCGCCCCCTCTCCCCCCGGCAGACGGCGGCCGCCCCACGCCACTCTGACGGCCTTCTCGGTGACCTGATCACACTGACCGTGTCCCCTGTCCCGTCCCCATACACCTGACTGCACTGACAATCCCCTGTCCCCCGGAATACTGACCTGACTTCACTGACCCGCCTGTTCTCCTCTCGGCAGACGGCGGCCGCCCCGCGCCACTCTGACGGCCTGCTCGGTGACCTGATCACACTGACAGTGTCCCCTGTCCCGTCCCCATACACCTGACTGCACTGACAACCCCTTGACCCCTCCATATTGACGGCTAATGACTCGCCTCCTCTCCCCTCCCCCCACAGACGGCGGCCGCCCCGCGCCACTCTGACGGCCTGCTCGGTGACCTGGTCACTCTGACGCTGTCCCCTCCCCTCCCTACTGACCTGACTGCACTGACCCCCCTCCCCCCCCCCCCCGGCAGACGGCGGCCGCCCCGCGCCACTCTGACGGCCTGCTCGGTGACCTGGTCACTCTGACCCTGTCGCCGTCCCGTGAGCCCGTCACCTCCGGCGCCTCGGCCGTCCAGCTGGCCCCCCTACTGGAGGCCGAGAGGAGGGGCTGGGAGGCAGGCACCGCCGGTTGTGTGCCGTACATCGAGCGGTGCCCCGTCTCCATGTTCAACATGAAGAGCGGAGCGCAGGACTTGGCTAGGGCGCTGCTGGATTTTGTGAATACTCGACCCCCGACGGAGGTGTGAGTGCTCGTATCGTTCTGCTGTTACGTTTTTATACGTGGTCACTGGGCGTTTTCTTCTTCTTCTTTTTTGCAAATGAAAGAGAATCTGTTTCCCGTGTCAGCATAATGCAGCTATTCACATTTCCTTTTTGGTTTTGTTATGTTTGTGTTAAAACAACCAATCAACTCGTACATTTATTAACTAGCTGGTGTAGGACTAATCAATATTTTCTTAGAAAGTGGCGATCACGGGTATTTCTTCAGGGATTGCATGTAATGTGTATTGTGTAAGACTGTCTGAACAATGGAAGGTATGTCTGGCGAGGGTTCATCCGACTTTTTTCAGCGAGTTGCGACTAGAATGTTAGCAAGACTTGATTTACTAAACGAGGTTGCATGAAACAAACAGATATTGAAATAAATAAATATGATTGCATGGTCAGAGTTTACTTTTCTTTGGACCGAAGCCGAGCTAAAGTTGCAAAGGATTTCCGTTTAACAATTAGCTCAGGTGAATTACCTATTGTAATCATATCAATCGATAGGCAAGGCCAATTGGTGGTTACTTGTGAACTTCATGTTCATCGAATATTGTTCGTTTGGCTAATGCAAAAGTAGGTAGGTATGTAGGTATTCAGTAAGTCAAATATTTTATGTGCATACTTACAGAAACCCGACCTCCCCGCTTGCGGTGAGCCCAACGAATCGTCATCCTAATAAAAACCAAGGAACACCTAAAAATGAGTTGAACTTCGATGGCATACGGCATACCTATAATTACGGAGCGAGCGAAGCGAGCGGAGTCTTAGAATAACGTAGAATAACTTCCGTAGAATAACTTCCGTAGAATAACGGAAATTTCTGAGTATGAGCGGCCGGCCGGCCGGACGGCCGGCCGTGGTCACGATTCTGCGACGCTTATATCTCAGCAACCACTTGACCGATTTGCATGCGGTAATTTTTGTAGGGTAGCTTCATTCCTTCTACCAAGTATTGGACTATTCCCGATGCATGTGGGTGACCCCTTATGCACGTGCCACGTGCAAAACGAAGAGGTGTCCGTTTTGTAATTGTTGCAATATCTCGGTAACTACATGGCTGATTGCGCTGAAAGTTGGCATGTAGGTAGGCACCCACTAGGCACTGCATATCCATGTGCCAGAGTTGGGGTGCTGCTGCACGTGCGCACGTGCAGGGGTCGTTTCCAGATCTCGAGAACGGCTGGACCGATGGCGGTCAAATTTGGTACACGGTTAGGGACCAGTTAGTAGGGTGCCGTGCACACGTCAGTTGGGACCCATTTTGCACGTGCGCACGTGCAGGGTGCCGCTCCCAGATCTCGAGAACGGCTAGGTCGATTGTGCTCAAATTTGGCACATCGCTAGAAACCAGTCAGTAGGGTGCCGTGCACAAGTCAGTCGGAGGTACCCCCTCGAAATTTCGCACGTGCAAGACTCACCCCCTCGCTCGCTCCGTTAGTCGCCCCAAAAGGCGCTATACTGGTTAATATCGATAATGTTACCGTCATAATTGATATGACAGGTAACGTTATTCCACCGACTGCACCGCAAATCATCGGAACAGCATGTCTCGGTACACTGAAAACAAATGGACACAGTGAGGGCATGTTCTGTAGGTACTGGTAACACATCAGGCATGTGTTAATCGCACCCAAAACACAATATGGCTGAGTATTTTCACGCTTGGCGGGACCTTCGACACGTTTGATAACACATAAAGCAGAATAATGACACAATTTTATCGTGTTAAGCACGCTGGACGAATGTAATGCATCAGTGTATCGAAATCATGTGTTGTCGGATATGGTAGGAGTGTACCCTTGCACAAATACACCGTGCCATCCACCAGTGAGCGACCTCTGAACCTTAACTTCAAATGGGGATAAGAGAGGGCGTTTTTCGAGCATCGACTTTTATGCTGGGTTTTTGTAAAAATTTGTCAAAGTGTTTTGAGAAAGGTCAAAATGCACAATACAGCCGAGGGAGTCGATACATGATAAATTGTCTAGAGCAATATGCGCTGATTACATTAAGTGCAAGCTGAAGCATAGCTAATTAACGTCTGCTTGGAGGAAGAAACTCCTCCGTCTATATAGGATATATTTGAAAAATCGGTGGCCGTAAGTTTTGACACAGGCTAAGGTGATCGTTAACGTGCTTCGGCAGTTGGCATTTCACGGGTTTGTTTTGAGAGCTCTCCTACGCGCGTCCGCACCCCTCACATCCAACCTTTTACCAGTTGTTCCACTCACTCTCCTTCACTGCCCACAACCGCATCCAGTTGCCCCACGATGGGGAAGCGGCGCCGTCAGCGCCCGCTATCCGATTCCTTATCCGATTCCGACTCTGATTCCCCTCTGAATCCGACTCCTCCCTCTGCCATGGATACCGACTCCCGCCCGACCGTCAACCCTCCCTCCTCTACCCACCCTTCGACTGATCTACCCGGTACCGACCCTCGCTCGTCCACTGACCACGCCCTGACCGCTGACCTGACCTCTGACCCCGCCCGGCACTCTGACCCTCGCTCGTCTACCGACCTCGCCCGGAGCCATGACCCTCGCCCGTCCACCGACCACTCCCGGAGCTCTGACCCACGCACGAACTTGGCCAACGCACCTGCCTGTGATTCGGTTGATCGCTCTCCACTCGAACCGTACTTGTCTCTCGACGGCTCCTTTCTGGTTGTTAAGGCTACCGATAGCGACTTCTCTTTCCGGAAGATTAACGTTTTCTGGCCTCAGAAGCAGATCGCTGCTATCTATGGACAGCATGGCCCCGACATCGAAGCTCCAGCTAACGGCACTCTCGTCATCAAAACTCACAATCGTAGGGACACCAAAGCACTCCTGAAGACAACCATGTTCTGTGGCAAACAGGTGACGGTCTCCTCTCCACCAGAGTCGCAACTCTTGCAAAGGCACGATTTTCGCCCCCGAGATCCGCCACATGACCGAGGATGAGATCCAGTCAGACCTGAGAGGAGAGGGAGTAACACACGTCAGACGGCTGACTACCTTCCGCGATGGTCAGCGACGGGACACTAGTTTGCTCGTTCTGACTTTCGATTCCACCACCCTGCCCGAGAAGATCGCCATCGGCTGGCTCAAGAAAGACGTCCGAGTTTTCATTCCCAATCCGCTCCGCTGTTTCAAATGTCAACGATTCGGTCACGGCAGTGCCACCTGCCGTCAGGCTGCCCGCTGCCAGAAGTGTGGTGAAGCCCCTCATGCGGACTCCGCTTGCACCAAACCAGTTACTTGTCTCAGTTGTGGTAGCTCGGAACATTCAGTCTCTTCCTCTCAGTGTCCCATGTGGCAAAAAGAAAAACGGATCTGTGAGGTAAAAGCAAAAACCGGCTGTTCCTATCCAGATGCCCGCCGACGCGTAGAAGCAGAGACAGCCACTCCAGCTCCCGGTCGGTCGTATGCAAAAGCCGCCACCACCCAGACTTCTTCGTGCAGTACCCAGACGGACCCCATTGCAGCACTACCCCCTCTCCAGTGTCTGAAGCCTCTGACCATGTCCACGTCTGCGTCCACGAACACCAGTAACGCGACCGAGACCATATTTGGTGATCCGATGCCCTCCTCCCCTCCAAACTCGCAGCCCGAGGTCTCCCAGGAGATCGCTCAGCAGCCAAAACCCTCTGTCGGAGCTGGTCGCTCCACCGCAGGCTGGATGAGAGTCCAGCGGTCAAAAGGACCCCGCCCCCAGCCTCCAGCAGAGGACGGACAAACACCAACCCCTCGAGTGTCACGACCAACGGTTCGAGTGTCTATGGGCCACAACCGCTCGGCTAGTTGGGCTTCGCCCCGTCGTGGTACGACAAACAAAAACTCCTTTTCCAACAAACAATAAGTACCATACTCCAGTGGAACTGCCGAGGCCTAGTTTCTAACTGGGCCGAAAGCAAGATGCTTTTCTTACTCTTAGCTCCAATCGTCATTGCTTTGCAAGAAACCTGGCTTCTTCCAACAGACCCTTACAACTTTTCACTGTTCAATTATTCGCTATACCGCCATGACGAGACTGACGGTGAGCGCCGTCACGGCGGCACAGCTCTATATATTAGTAATGATTTTGTTCACCAACAAATTATACTCCATACACCACTACAAGCCGTAGCTTGTACTATCCGCTTGAATGGTCGAGAAATAGATATTTGCTCTATCTATTTACCGCCAAACACAGACAATAGCACACTCGAAAGAAATCTCAACAATCTCATAGCACAGTTTACTCATCCTTTTCTCTTAGTCGGCGATTTCAACGCCCACAGCCCTCTGTGGGGACTTGGTATTGCTGCCGCAGACCAGCGAGGCGATATCATTGAACGGGTTTTGGATCACCATTATCTTGTTCTGCTTAATAAAGGAGATAATACGCATTTTTCACTTTCACATAACAGCGAAACAGCAATTGATTTGTCAATTTGCTCTCCACAAATAGCCACCCTATTCGAATGGTCCGTGGACTCTGACATACACCAAATACGGTACGGAAATCGTGTTCCCAAGAGACTGAAAGTATCCATGCTTTACATTAGACCCAATTGCAAAAATTCGGAATCTGACGAAATTAGCCATTTTTACGTCGGATTTATGAAAATTCTAGACAGGATATACAAAAACCCGAGATGCTATCAGGTGGGAAATTTCATTGTCTATTACCGCTTTTTGAAGTGTTTTTCGACCTGAGACCGGCAAATCGTGTTCCCAAGAGACTGAAAGTTACCCTGTTCTACAGCAAGCCAATGGCAGAATTCTAATATTTGATGGAAGATATCTTAGATGATAATCACCTTACTACTAATTGCAGTGCTTCATTGGAAAGCTCAACACTGACACTATCATCGGTCTTTGCATTGCTATTCCACAGAACAACAAGAAATAACGTTTTGAAGCCTTTGAATATTGACTTACTTTTCATCGACGGGCTCGATCCCCATCACCACCAACAATTTTCCGGGAAGTCAGGATTTTGCAGATATTTAAGCAGAATTGCAGAGCTGTGTTAATACTACGGCACTTAAATATACATTTTAAGAAAACTGTTTTTTTTTTTCTTACCATGAGTTAGGTCTCAGAAATAGCAACATGTCGATATAATGAGCCGCAGGGCCTCCTCTAACATACCCACTGGGTGGGCAAATGCCCACCCAGTCGCCACAATTGCCCACCCAGTGGCGTCGATTTGCCCACCCAGAAGCAAATGCAAAAATTCTGGTCCGGCCGGACGTCCGGTACTACCTTTCTGGTCTTAAACAAACTGGATGCTGTTTGAAGGTCAAAAAAAAAGTTTTCTGGTTGCCCGATATTCAGGGGCGTAGTCAGAATTTCCTCAAGGAGCGGGCTAAACGCACAGGGACCCAAAATAACCCCCTCAAAATCCAAAAAGCCATCTGGTTGGATCCAATATTTTTTGGAGGGGGCCCAAATAAATAGAAAAATATTTATTAACAAAAAATATTAGAACTGAGGGGGTAAGCAGTCCATGGGCCCTGTTAGATAGGCCCACGAATAGCTTCATAGAGTCGCCAGCCGGTTTTGAGGGCGGTCTGAGAGCCCGCAGGTCGGATGAGGGTTCTTCAGACTGTCACAGGCCCCTACAGTGCATGAGAGCCTCGTAAGCCGTCTGAGGGTCATATAAGCCGCCTAAGGGCCACTAAGACCGACAAAAGCCCTCCTTGCACTTGCAGAGGCCCAGTCAGGCCGACGGAGGGCCCTCTCAGACAAACTAAAGACCCGTTCAGGGCATTTGAGGGCTTCCTCAAACCGATAGGGGCCCCTCAGATCGACAGTGGATCCGATCCGAGCTCCCTCAAACCGATATAGGGTCAGACCAACAGTCGGAACGCATTGATTCTGTTTACACACCGTTGGACCCAAGTTGGACCCATCCCATCCAACTGACCCCCTGGTTTCAATAGGGCCCAAAGGCTCTAAAATTGGGGCTCTCTTGGCCAAAGTATAACTACTCAGCTGTGTCAAAGGATCTGCCGCAGGGGCCTTTGCGTCGCCAAGGGCCCACTGTGTCAGCCAGGGGCCCCTATAGAATAAGGACCCCTGGCTTCCGGGGGGGGGGGGGGGGGCATGGTCCCTTTGGCCCCCTCCTTGGCTATGCCACTGCAGGTGACAAGCGTTCTTCCAGGCGACCAGGGGGCAGGGGCCAGGCGACCAGGCCCCCAGGCGACCAGGGGCCCCCAGGCGACTAGCCCCCAAGCGACCGGGGCCCTCTAGGCGCCCAGGGGCCCCAGGAAACCGGGGGTCATCGGATGAGTGCAGGGGCCCATTGGGTCATCAGAGCGCCACAGAAATGAAACTTCGATGTCAATTTTCTTCCGAGTAAAAGACGTTTTATCCAGTGTTCGAAAAAATAAATATCCCGGGGCCTGAGGGGCTCCCCCATGGCGCGTTTTGCGCTCAAGGGAGGAGGCCATTGCCCCCGTGGCCCCTCCCCCTTGGCTACGCCCGTGCCGATATTGTTATTCATGGACAAAGCCAGCTAAATCTCTAAATACGGCTGAGCTCAACAAATAAGCAAGAATCATTACCGGTTCGGGTAGCCTTTACTACAATGTATTATGTTAGTTAGCCCTCGCCCGGTGAGGGGGGTTGATGCACCCCCCTAAGGTTTTCACAAATAACGTAAAAACGGCGGCGCCCAAATTTGGCATACCCTCTGGGGCAACCTTTTGGCACTTGTCCTGAAAATTTCAGATCTCTAGTCTTTTCAGGTCAGGTCACCAGGTCACAAACCCCGTACAAGGTCAGGGAAAAATTGGACTAGTTTAGCGGCAACCGAATGCCAGAGTTTTTCGTTGATAGCGTGAGTTCTATAGCACGTAGCGCTACCAAATTTAAGACACAACTCGGAGCATCTGTTTGTCACTTGGCCTTGGAGTTTTAGGTTCCAGTGATCCGAGGCCAGGTCACAAGGTCACAAAAACTGGTACATTGTCAAAATAGCAAGAATACCGAATAAGAATACCTACCACGCAGTTTGCGGAGGGCTGTACATGTAACTCGGGAACGAATCGCTCGAGCATCGCTAACCATAAAACATACGACAAACGTTAACTTTGCAAACTATCATCTTATTTCCAATAACGGCACTGCTTATTTCGCCTCACCACCCCCCCAAAACAAAAAAAAAACACCCCCCCCCCGTAACAGGTTTTGAAATTGGTTGAACCCCAAAACAGTGGCTGGATTCGCCCTTGGGCAGGGGAGTAGCGAAAATTCTGCCCACCCAGTGAAAAATCCTTAGAGGAGGCCCTGTAATGAGGAAAAATAAGTGCAAATGATCGCGCAAGAGAGTATCCTTAGCCCCCTAGCAACCACCTAGCAACGTAAGGCAAAATAGTAAACAACTCCTGTTGATATCAGGTACTCAGCCTTGGAAGCACACTAGACGGTCACCATACTGGGCTTCATACTGAATTTTGCATACCAGAATGGATGTTTCCAACTAAAATTAATTTTTCGCGAAATTTATCTTTGTTGCCCTACTATTTTTCGTAAAACCGAGATATACAAACTTCATGATATCAAAAATAATATTGTGATAATGAAAACCGCCATATAAAACAAAATAATTGCTGATATCATGCCTACTAAACTTGGTCCTACCCCCTAATTCAATATACCCTGTATGCTGTTTGCGCGCAACATCTGCCGCAAACGCCGCACTTCTAAAATAAAGTCGCTAGAAACAGCGGAGATCCCCAAAAAGTAAACAAAAGTAAAAGTCTAATATCTTGAAAACCGGTGAATATTTTTCGGTGAAATTTGGTAAATATTCGTTTTTGCTCTTTCTGAACCGAGCGACATCACTTTCATACCAATTTATTAACTTTTTTGAAGGTGGGAGGGTCCCTTTAATTTAGTGGTCGCCGCTTACTAATCATGCGGCATATACGCCGCACATAACCGCCAATGCCGCAACGTAGCTTAGATTTCGAAGTAAGCATTTAGTCCCACCCCATTCTACTATGAGCTTCTCAAACTCACTCTCACGGGTTACCTGACGTCGGTCCACGCCGCCACGAAATCGGGCGACGGGTGCTCCTTCTGATCCAGATGGCGCCACTGCAGGAATTGGTTTATTGCGACTGCAAGGACATCTGCTGAGTTTTTCGGGAAGTTTCGAGCACATAAGCGTCTCATGCGTCATTAGTGTCTCAATACAAGCTAGAGCTAGCTTTCCAGTGTTTTGTTTGGTAATTTTCCTGCCCCTAGCGGTATAAGAGGGTAATGCGTCTTTATAGAAATAATGATCGAATGTGTCATCTCAAAATACCTTTTTATTTTATTATTTTAAAATAAAATGGGTACAAAAAATGCTCTGAAACAAAATACTTTTATTCTAAGGAGAGATTTAGAGGCATATCTAAGCTAAGTTATTTTCACCGGTAGAGGCGCTGCAAAGATAAGAACAAACTCGAGGCCGTCGAGGCCTTCTATAATCGCATTGCCGGGTGCTCCCAGTCCGCTTTTTGTTGTGTGATATTTGTTGGGCCATAGGCTTATTTTAGGTAGTTTATTATATAAAAGTGTTTCCAAAATGGCGTTTTTGCCTCGCGCCTCGTCTGGTCTACGTGCAAGCATCCCCATGTTCAGGTACTAGTCTAATTTTACAAGGAATTGTTGAACATGCAGAGCTGGACAACCTGAACCGGGTAGTTTGGTTAAACCATTAAAGTTATGTATGTGGCAGATTGTTTTTTTTTTGGGAGGGGGTTGGTACATCAGATTTAACTGTAATGAATAAGTTGATTTTCAAGAGTGATTTGACATTTGCATTTTGATTTGTGCCGCTTTTTAGGAGCCATAGTTAATTTTTAAGCTACAGTTTTTTAATATATAAATCTAAATATTTGGCAATTTTGCTAAATGTTTTTGCTATTTTGAGCCAGTGTTCATGTGCTGTACCAGTAGCGGCAGCACTGCCGACTTTTGGTCCCATTCTTTCCATGCAATGTCCATAGGGCCAATGTTAAAATGCCAAAACCAAAGGGGGCACTGTGCCCTCCCCGTTCCGCCGCCTTGGCCTACCTATTTGCTGTACTGTGTAATTTCATTGGCTGATCCAGGGGGCATTTTACCCTCTCCCATGGTACCCCCACAGTACCCTAGATATAAATCTTGAGTTTTTCTGAGAATATGACAAAAATTACATTTTTAATGAGAAGAAGAGCATTTTAAACTGCACAGTAGTGTGTAAGGAATCAAAATCCAATGAATTTTTGGAATTTGAAGACTTGGTAGATGACCATGCCCCCCCCCCCCAGCATCAAAGACAGCCTGTCTGGATCCACCAGTGTCTGACTTGGTAGATGGGTCAGTTGTCTCGTAGATGAATATGACACAATTTGAAGGTTTAGGAAGGTGAAAGTGTCTATTAGTGGGTGTTCTTCATTGATCACCTATTTAATTGATGCAGGTTCAGGGTATGATTTGCAAACATTTATTGGCCCTGCTTTATCAGGTCAGCTGAGTGGTACCCAGGCAAAAAGTTTTTAACCTTGCTCATACACTATTAATGTCATTTCATTGTTTTTCATTTATTGTTTCACAATCAACTTGGAATTTATCCACAAGTGCTTGCTGAATGCTATGCAACATCATAATGTCAACTTTAAGCTGCAGCCTATGGCAATTCGAGTTCATAATATAGGTGACAGGCCCCCGTCTTACCATCCAAGCAGGATACCGTATAGGCCGCTAATCCTCCCCTGTTTGCGTCCTCAGGCAGGCGAGGATGATGTCCAGTGGAGAGCCCGGCTCCGGCGCCGGTAAGGGCGGCGGCGGCGGCGGCTCGATCCGCGAGGCCGGCGGCTCCTTCGGCAAAATGGAGTTCGCCCACGAGGAGCAGTACTTCCGCAAACTGGTGAGCAGTGGGTGTTAGATGTGTGAGAGAATGGTGCCAGAACGGCTGGTTGGGTGAATCGAGTTCCACAGTGCTTTGGTAGACATCTCATTATGCTAAATTGTGACATTGTCACTATTTTTTGCATCGCCCATTAGTTCCCCCGTTCAGTTACCGACATGTCAGCAAATACCTAGTTGCCATACGGCTTTGATATTTTGAAGTAGAAAGTTGCAATGGTGATTCGTTTCGATCTTGAGCTAAATGAAATGTAAACCAATGTTGTTTCCATGACGTTAGTCTCAACTTGTGTGCGCCATATTCAGGAGTGACTCGTTTTCAGTTTTCAGCACGTTCAAATCTGGCACTCTTGTTTACGTCTTTTCCCAACAGCAAAGCGAGCAGCTGGCCAAGCTGAGGACGCACCTGGACGAGGAGGTGTCCCACCACGAGCACGAGATCGCCCGCCACCAGGAGGCCATCAACCGGCACAAGGGCCGCATCGACAAGCTGAAGGAGCAGCAGAAGAAGCAGCAGGAGTAGGCACCGGCCGGGAGCGCGCCGACGCCGCCGCCGGCCGGTCGAGTAGTGTGCGGGGTTTTTGTACGGGGCGGGCTGCGGCTCTGAGTCGCCTAACCGGGAGCAGTGGCTTTCACCTACATCGTGCGCACGCGCCGGCGAGCCGACAGTGGCGGCTGGCCGGCAGCTGATGTGATGACGGCGTTCGCAAGACGTCAGTACCGAAGTAGGGCCTGTGTTGTAATGGCAGTGTCCGGTCGGATATCCGTGCAACATGGTTATATGTACATAGATACTACTGGAAAATATACTTAGCGCTGGAGCGAGAGCTGAGTTTCCGCGGCTGGGTAGGTAGCGAAGTTGGCTTATCGTCGTCACTAATAACATTCCTTGCATTGCGTATATTTGATCCACCATTGGCGGTGGTGGCAGTCGACTTGTGTCGTTCTCCTCCATCCGCGCGCCCGCGCAGCTCAACGGTCTGGGAGCGGGTCGGCAACAAAGCAAAACTGCGCCAAATACGATCATCAAACACATGTACAGAATGCCAGTAGACGGAAAGCAATTACAGGTAAATCAACTTTCGTCAATGAGCATCAATAAAATCACAGCAAATCTCTACAAGCAACTAAATCACATTTGTACCCTTCCGTCGTGAACTTACGACTTAATGAACACTACAACAGATCGATTTCTTACTCCTGTCGGCACGAAACTGGCCCAAACAAAACTTGCCCAAACTGAAACTTCTGCGCTCGATCTGGCTCGTACAAATCTCTGTCGGCAGCAGAACGATTCCTTGCATCGTTCCCAACAAGACTTCCAAATGAAAACAAATGTAAGAACTGGCGCGAACGGCGGCTGAAAACAGCCGACCCAATCTCTCTGCAAAAACCGCCGGGCAGCGTACGGGACCGTCGAAAAAACGACGGGGGCGGCGGCAGCCGCGCCTTGCCGCGACACCATGTCACACGGAGCGGCGGCAGCGTCCCCGCGTCGCGCGCGACCCCGACCGTCCGGAGAGCCGGCCGCCCTCGGACGAGCAGTCGTCCGTCTCGGCCGACTCCAGCGTGGAGAGAATGCTGAACAGCACACAGGACACCTGCCGACACGGAGGGAGCGCCATCAGAAGCGAGCTCCAAGTCCAGACTGAATATGACGAAAGGGAAACACGATATATGCACTTGTACTGTAACGCCACACGGAGATATTTGGAAGTGGGTGCCCGTTCTTCAAAAAATATGTTTTGACCGGTTTATTTTATCAGCTCAAGGATTTTTTTATCAACTACAAGAAATATTAGTTCAATTAGGACATAGGCAATAATGAACGCACGTGTCTACTAATGACATCGTAGAATGCCACGTGGCGTCCCCGCACCAACCTGATTCTCATTTCCATGAGTACGACAATATTGTCTCACCAGTACGATGATGATGAAGACGGTGTTGCCGTGCAGCTGAGTGGCCGGCGCCGCCTCCATCTGGCGCAGGGCGTCCTGCGCCGGCTGGAAGCGCGGACGCAGCTCCAGCGTGTGCCGCAGGTGCATCTCCGCCTCCTGGTAATTACCGTACTCCTGAAAAAAGGGACGCACGGGGAAGTGGAAGTGATGAACGGTTACGGCGTCGGTAAGAAATAGGTCACAATTCGCAATCATTCTTTATATACGTCCTTCGTCCACCCGTCCATTCGATCTATTTTTAATATCGATGAGCATCGATGAGTCAGACGCAGGCGTCGTCTATGTGGTGGTGTCTCTGTCGTGTCTCCGTAACAACATTGGATCAACGAGCGCCATAATTAACCAAAGATCTCGTTGCCATTCGGTCAACGTTTGTTAAATACACAATCCAGTTTAAATCCCGGTGTATATCCATGCCATCAAAACAGTATTGAATAACCAGCCACGGACATCCCGAATTATCTTTCATCGCTCCTACCCACTCTGCCCCCTTCCTTTAGCCTAACATTCTCGTCCCACGGTCCCAGTGTGGTTGCATCAGCTTGGCACGGTGACAGCCGACAGTTCGCGACTGACCCAGAGACTGAGCTGGCTTCGGTGGTTCGTAGTGACCTTGTACCTTGACCGTAGTGACCTGTAGTGACCTTGATATTGAAGCCGTTGCAATATATACTCGGCTTCGGTTCCATGCGCACTGCGCAGTTATTCTGATTATTATTCTTGCTGCTGAGTTGCTGACTCCTGTAACACTCAAGCTAACCGGTTTTCAGACGAGGCATGGGAGGGGAGGAGAGAGGAAGGGAGGAGAAAGAGGGAGATATACAGGGTGTCCCATAAGTTCGTTCTCACCTAAATTTTACGTTTTTAGGCTCTCTTGCTTAAAGGCACGCTGAAATTGGCTCGTTACTGAGCTTACGTGGTTGCCATGGCTGGTAGAAATATGCTCCACAGTAACTAATTTCTGTAGACAAAATAGTTTTTGCTAGAGAGCCCGTTTCCTACACAGACGGCTAACGCCGGAACTTAGAGGTCTCCAATACGGGTACGTCTCGGTATTTAGTCAGCACGTGACCATTCGCGACGATTGAGGGTGATTGAGGCCTACCAGTCTGTAGACAATGTCCATCGCTAACTGGACGTACAGTCAGCAAGTGACACCGATGATTTGTCGGGAGCCAATCACTGCAAGTTTATCCTCTTTTTTTTTGTCAGCTCTCAGGAGTGAGCCATGTGGCCAAAACTGTGTGGCGCCAAAGTGGCCATCAAAAAGGTCAAAGGGTTAGAAAGTTGGTAAGCAGACTTTTCAGGATGGATTACCAGCTGTCTAAAATTGTTCTTATGGGGTATATAACTCAAGGTGACTTAAGCTTTGCTTACCGGAGGGCTCAAAACAGTCAAAAACGTCTTAAAATGGCCAAACATGAGTTTCGTTATGCCTGAGGCTAAAAAACTAAAGGGCTGAGGACATCAACCAGGTCATCTGGACTAACTAGTCCACGTTCGAGATGAAGCACCCGTCCAAACCCGAAAACAACCCCATAAGGGCGAAGGAGGAGGCCTCCGTTTCGTCCCGTTATGTTCGTATGCGAAAGGCCAAGGTCACGGTATTGTGGGGTTATAGGCGTCCAGACGCTGACCAGGTTGCGATTGGTGTCCCAGAAACAGCTTTGGGAAGCATAATACCTTTTCAAGAAAATCTAGGAGGAGTTTCAGCCCTCAAGCTGAACTCGAAACGCGAGTATGAACACATTCATAGAGGAGAAAATGGCATCCGAGAGGTCGTAGGCCCATCTTCAGGCAAGACAATGCATCAGTGCACAGGTCAAGCAAAGCTTAAAAGCGGTGCAAGGAGACTGTGACAGGCGTTTGTGGCAAGACCACATGCCAAGCACCTGATCGGATCAAAATTTCATAAAAAATTGTTGGTTATGCTGAAATTTAGGCTCGTCGAAGCGTAGCGCTGTTCCAGCCTCGAGGAGTTCACGGCGCATGTCAAGTCAGTCTGGGTTAACTTTAAAGGTAGTGTGCCACCTTTGAAAGATTTCCCATTTTATTTTTCCTAGGATAAGAAGCTTCTGTTTTTACCTAATATCGCAAAAAAATCAAAAATGGGCCTGAAATAGTGCCTTTTTCGCCTAAAAGTTTATCGGTTTTTCGATATGTATAACAACTGTAGTGGGCTGGCCTGCAAACAGCATGTTTATTAATCCCACCCAGAAATGACAAAGAAAGCCTCTGATTGGCCAGTTTTGGCTGACAGACGCAGAATATTTGTCAGCCATAGAATACTATGCTTTAGCACTTTTTCAATAATGACGCATACGTTACATTTGAAACTTAGGGCCGCTAAAATATTGTAATGGATCTTACATGTTAAATATAACATTTTTTGGAAGCCCGTACAGATTGTTTCTAGTTGGTTGGTGTTACAAAGTATTAAAAGAAATGATTATTCTCTAGTTAATTAAGAACAAAAGCTTTTAGCTACTAGAATTCGCCCGACAGTCTCCAGAATCCTGCGTACGGGGACACCGCAGTCTCGGTTTCTCATGTTATCGCAATGGGGAAAAGGTGAAATTTTAAATGAGTCAGTATCGTGTTAGGAAGTACGGATGCTTTCAAAACTAAATGCATTTCAATTCAAATCCCAGAATATCCTTTCGCGGAAATAGCCCTTCTCAGCCTGTCGGCCCATTCTCTAACGCTACAAGTCTGAACGGTGAGCGTCTCGTGCGTTGCTCACGTATCGCGATAAAAAGGACGGTGTCATATAATCAAATAAACTTTTCTTATGCATAGAGCATTTGAAACCTCACACCAAACGCCTCCTTTCCTTGTTTTCTACTGCTGCCTTTTTCACATACCTACCCAATGACCGTTCCCTCGACGTTCCTTATCGACTGCCTCACATTCAACGGCCATATCCCACCCAAGATTCATCCCACCTACGCTGAAAACCAATCGGAGGCACTTTCAATCGTCCCTTGAATAAAATTGCTACCTACACGTATTTAGAGGAGAACGAGGCCCAGAAAAGGCATGCATAAAACGATCGGTTTTGGCCCCCATGGAATAAGCCAGCAGGCCTAACATCATATTGATTGAAGAACATTTTCGAGGACATGATATCTATTAGATCTTATTTTGCAAAGGGATTGTAAACATAACGTTCGCGTATCGCAGCTCTGAATCTGCTGGTGTCAGTCCCATGCAGCAGCCACCAGACCACCGCCCCGCCGCCTACAGTTCGCTGATCTTACAGGCCGGCTGTCCCAGTGTCTCATCAAACGATCACAGCTGACAGCATTTATGAAATGCCAAACAAAAACAGACACGCAAAATTGTGGATCATGCCAGCTCTTTCAGTCATGCGCGTGGAGATATATCAGTAGTTTCCTATCACAGATCACACTGAACAGAGCAAAATCTGTAGACACTCAGCAATAAATAATGCATTATCAAGTACACCGTCACCGATCGATGCATCGTGGATTACACCGAATAATATATCAGTGCTTTAACGTTCCCCCAGGTGGGTGGGGGCGTTTTTGGCCACACCTGACAATTTTGTGCTTGCATAAATAAAACGACACGAAACTTAGTATAGCTTATGTATAATGCATCGATTCACATCATTTGTGAAAAAAATGTAACTCCATGTCACCTAAGGTCAGGTCAGGTCACCATGACGTAGACGTTTGAAACTCGAGCTATTGCATGAGAATCAGTACCAACTACCAACATCTTGAGTATCTTTAATTGTGATATCGGTGACCGAGGGTCAATAGGCGGCGGAACGGGGAGGGCACCGGGGCACCGTGCCCCCTTTGATTTTGGCATTTTAAGATTAGCCCTATGGGCGTTGCATGGGAAGAATGGGACCAAAAGTCGGCAATGCCACCTTAATTGAAGGTGTTCCGCCGCTACTGATGTTAATCACAATCTCAATGTAACGAATCGACTGACATGCAATATGGCATTTTCTGCGACTTTGACCTGAGGTCAAATTTATTAAGTTGACCTTGTTAGGTCAACAAGACGAGAGAAACGCAGTGCCGGTGAAATCAACGTAATAAAATGTTGGTATCAAAAGTTTTAAAAGATAAGACGATTTCCGAAGCACGCCGATTGTTCAGTTTTTGCCATTTGGAGGCTTAACCCTAGTTGACCTTAGCTCAAATGTGAGAACCTGCAAGATTTTCGAAAGAGCTATCGAATTCGCTTTTCCGCGGCGCTGTAGCTTCTTTGGTTCCCGAGTTATGAACCAATTTGTGAAGTTGTCAAAATCTATAGCCAAAATTCGTCATCATTTTACTTTTGGTGACCTCCAGTGACCTCAGCAATGACCTGATCGAAAATGACCTGTATGATTCTGAAGGAAAATAGCGAGCTATATATTGATTTTACTGCGTCTTTCCAGCTTTGTTACATTCCAAGATAACCTGGTGTGGCCGAATACGCCTCCCCTCCCCCCCCCCACCAAGTTGGCTGAGGGCCACCCGGGCGCGGGTTAATAACATGGCGCAACAGGTTTTGTTATCAACTTGTCCTTTTCACACATAGGCGACACCTAGATATCACAGCCAACGCCTATCACCAACCTGGTGGTGGGCTTTGGCCAGCGATCGCCGATCGGGGCCAACGTGGGCTCTTACTCGTCCACGATCAGCACGAATGATGAATTATAGCTGCTTTAGACCGCCACTTCAATCCAGCGTGTAATCCCCAGTCCACATCAGAACCACTAGTGAAACTCTACTGAGTGGGCCAACTGCACTGCATCTTTGACCTCCTTTGCAGCTCTGGCTTTTCAGAATTTGAACAGCCTTCTCTTCCCCACCCTTCTGTACTGATGAATGATGATCCTTTGAAAACCTGGAAAAAAAGACAGTACAGTGAGATGAAACTGTTTTGCTATGGGTCTGTTCCAGTCGCACTTCCTAACACATCTAAACTCCTCCAAGAGCAAGATAGAGGTTGGAGCAAGGCCCTCCTTGGCGTTTTAGGGGCGAAAGCTGCCACTGGAACAGGGAAGCAATCTTGGAGGAGTTAAGAGGTGTTAGGAAGTGTGACTGGAACAGGCCCTATGACAATGTCTGTGCATAGAACGAGCAGAGGGTAGAAGTGGTCAATTGGTGAGTGGAACAAATGCAAATGTCAGGAAAGCAGTCATATTTTGAGATAGACATGATGCAGATGTTGGCCAAGCTGACAAGGCAGATATAAGTACCAGCTTGTTACACTATAACTAATCATATTGTCATGTTTAACAGAGGGAATATAATGTAAAAAAAGCCTTAGCCATTTGAAAGTAGATAATATAAGTTCTATAGAAAAATGTTGATGCAAGTAATGTAGGATTTGTGGTTCCTAAAGGCTAGGTAAATGTATTCCCTGTTCAACAATTCTTCAGCATAGACATTGATGTCAATGTACATGCATCAACATACCTGTAGTGAAGTGATTCTGGGCTGCTTTCCTGAGCAGTTGATGGCCACGACTAGAATCTTAAAAACACAGCTAATTTTACCATTTTGTTAACTATGACTGAGGATCTTCTGTGCTGAAAAAGAGATAGACAATAGACATCAGCTGATAGACATTGTACAACTCATTTGTGAAACAAGATCAATTCCATTTAGGGGTAGGTCTTAAGATAATGATGACATGAATGAATTTCAGTTTTCACTTTTCACCAGTCCAGGTACCTATTGACAAAATGAAATAATATAGGAGGAATCAATGATAATGTTTCTGGTAGAAAATGCAGGCATTTTATAATTCAGTTGAAACTTGAAGCTTAAGATGGAGGATTTTTGGAAAATATTTGCCACAAATAACATTGGAATCTCAGAAACACAAATCAAATCTTATTTGATGTCAAAAACAAATCAAACTGTTACCATTGAACACCAAGCAGCATGCTGAGTAGTCATTGACTAAGACATATGCATGTTACACATGGCTACAGTACTTTGAAATAGCTTTTATAAAATGTATGCACTCATGTAATCTCAACATGTAAATATTTCAGCTTAAACTTGTTTTACACTAAACCTGCTAAGCCAAGTAAAATATAAATATGAGAAGCCCAAAACAAGTTATTGAGAACATAAACAAAGGTAATGTTACAACAAAACTGAGTCAAAACACTCAAAACTAAGTGTTTCAATGAACGCAGGATTGATGCGTGTCACAGAAGCAGCTGTCCACTGTAAAGCAGAGTGGGCACAGCATGGTGAACGCAGGAAGTGGTGCACAAAACTGAATTAAGAACTAAGAAGAGCGCCTGACTAACTGTGTCTGTATCCCTTTACATGTAGGACAGGTATTTACAAAATTTGAGCACAACCAGCCAAAATTTAACTGGGAAGGAGGCCATGCCCACTCGCACATGACAGGTGTGCAAAAAATATGCCTGTAATACCTTATGCCTAGGCCCTAGATACATAAAGATGAAAATGTGTTGTGTCTGTGTGGTTAGTAGCACGACGTGACATGACTATTATCAATACCTGACAGTACAATTATCATGAAATTATCATTATTGCAATTGTAATAAAAATGGTAAATTAACTTTTTCTCACTTTATATAGCCAAAATACCTGATATTTTTATATCAAGTTTGCGTACTCCAAAATCGTAATTATTCTGCTTCCTCCAGTACCTAATAAGTTTGCGCAAGACTATTTAGCATCCATTAGATGTAGGGACGATCATGACCACTTGACTAAAAAATGGTTCACTTGGTTCTTACAAGCCTGTTAACTCACTACAAAAGGGGAGGGAGGCACTGCAAAACGGCGTGGAAATCGCCACGTCTGTCTCAAGATGTTTAATGCATCGGCACCAAAATATCGTCGTATTAGTATGCAGGGTCACCAAAGAAAAAGGCAACGTTATTTATCAAATATCAAAGCAAATTGGCAACATCTAGCACAACGAAACACATAATTCAACACCTAACGAGGCCGGCCGAGCCCCCGATACCACCATGGCGACCGCTCAAGTCCAACTGGCCAGCAACTGGCCAATCAGGGGGCTTGTTTGTCATTTCTGGGTGGGATTAAAAAACATGCCTGCAAACAGGCGTCGGCAATAATCGCGAATGCGGCGCACATGTGACAATAAGCAAAGGTCATTATAGAGTTACGACGTACGGGAATGAGTTATCAGCTGTCTAATCGTAGACAACACAATGTCGAGCCTTAACCCTCGCATGTGTAGGGGGGGGGGGGGTCGGATGGACCCCCCCCCATGGTTTTTCGCGAATAACTCGCGTAAAAAGCGGCCGATCGCGACGAAACTTTCAGTACCCTCGCATTGATCAATTTTACACCTACCCTGAAAATTTCATGACCCTGACCCCAATGACCTTTGACCTGTGACCTCTTTTCCGAGACCATGTTTGGCCGGAATCGCGATTCCGCGTATGTCGGCTCGCATTAGCCGCGCGTTTGCAAGCTTTTCGTGGTTTCAAACGTTCAAACATGTGATTTGATGTTGCTCCCATGCATTAGGGTGGGTGTTAAGGTCACCTGAAGGTCAGGTCAGGTCAGTGACCTTTGGTGACCTCGGTTCACTTTTTCGAGTTTTACATGTTTCTAGGCTAGTTTTTGGAGCTGAATTCGAATTTAGCAACCATTTGAACATTTACGAAGTAGTTTTGGTGACTTCGTAACATGTTACGAAGCTGTCAGAGGCGGTTGACACGTAATACTAATACCCGTCACGACGCCTACTGGTTGACCTGACCTGACCTGACCCGACCTGGTCTAAATGCTTCAAGACATCATCTGTGATCAAAACTAACACGATATTCGTGATCAGCACCCCGGAAAACCCCTTAGCAGCCACACTTTACGACTTTCTAACAGGTCCCGATTTTCCCGACCTTGGGTCATTGACCTGACCTGGAAGGTCAACCAATGACCTAGGACCTTAAAATTGGGTATCATCGGCTTCCTCTAGTCACGGGCAACACGCTCGTTTTTTCCGCGAAGCTCTAGCTCGATCAGGGGCCAAACGGCAAGGGGGGGGTCCAACCGACCCCCCCCTACACATTAGAAGCTGGAAAACGCCGCACACATGCGAGGGTTAAACTGTAAGCCTGTATTGGTATTGTTTCTTTTATTTGGCTGTCAAGCATTAATTTATGGTTTGAAATACTATTTTATGTAAAATAATTGATATGAAACAGCCGTCTCTAAAGTTATGATCCCATCTCACCACATGAAAGTGGCAGAAATGACAATGATCAGCTGACGCATTTTTCTTGGCCGAAGTCAGAGCGCGCGGCCCGACGCACCACCACCGCACCACAAAGTATGAGCAGAAGCCGCGCCCAAAGCCAGGGCCCCGGTAACGTGAGGTAGCCGAGTCGGGGCAGCGTGCGCTGACCCAAGCCGGGGCCGCGGCTTTGGGCGCGGTCTACCGCATCCCCGCGGGCAGCCCCGGGCTATCACATGACACCGGGAGGACGCGCGGCCCCGGCTTGGGTCAGCGCACGCTGCCCCGACTCGGCTACCTCACGTTACCGGGGCCCTGGCTTTGGGCGCGGTCTACAGCACCACCTAACAGGCGTGTTCAAAACCGCAGGAGATGATGATGAACGGGTTTATCGAAACTTGATTGGATGAGCCTATCGGTAATAGCGATTTCACTGTGTGCATTTATTGTTCATAGTGGTGTGAAATGTGGTTGGGGTACGACCGACAACCCGTCGGGGCGAATTTCGCACTGGGGTACTCAAAATTTGAAGAATTTAAGACGTTTCCATGAGTTTTGAAGGTATGGATAAGTTCTAAAAATCCGGTTCTCCTTATCTGGGCCATTAACTCCATATGGTCCAGGAAAGCTGGCACACTACCTTTAAGCCTGCTATGCAGCCAAACATGCCGGTTGGCATGCCGCAGCATGTGTTCATGTGTTTGCCTATTAAATGGGGAGCACATTGAGGGGTCATGAATATATCAAAACGCAATGTACTCTGTTTCACATGCAAATAAAATGTGAGAACGAACTTATGGGACACCCTGTATGTATAGGAACTAGGGAGAGCGAAAGGGGGATAGAGAGCGAGGGGAGGGGAGACAGAGACAGTCAGACGAGGGGAGAGAGGGGAGAAGAGAGAGAGAGAGAGAGAGAGAGAGAGAGAGAGAGAGAGAGAGAGAGAGAGAGAGAGAGAGAGAGAGAGAGAGAGAGAGAGAGAGAGAGAGAGAGAGAGAGAGAGAGAGGAGAGAGAGAGATTCGCTCTTTCCGGCCCACTGCTGACTCGCGAATCCCCACGAAAAGTGGGCAGACGGCCCTACGTCAACTCGTTCGGTTCTCGGTCGGGGCGGTGACGGCGACTAAAAATAGCCGGCGTCGCCAGCCGGGCGACGCGGTGGCCGGCGGCCCGAGAGCCACCCAGTACACGTGTCCTACGATTGCGCAACTGCTGAACGGTCAGTGCAAGTCACTGGTGTCACGTCACTTTTTCGTCCTCATGACCGCATAATGCATTAATTCCCGTAATAAACAGTTACTTTGTAGCGCAGTAGTATAATTGTGAAAAATGAATGAAAATATGCTGAAGTGCATATTTCAAAACTGCACGAAAAGAAGCTTCATTATTTTTATCACAGAACGTCACTAATTCATAAATGCGTAGGCTAATGAACAGCTTCCCTTGTTTAACGATGGGTGTTAAGGCTGAAACAGACTCTTTCCGCGTTCAGGAAATCGCATGCGAGAGCCTATTCAAATACATTGTAATTCTTCTCGCATCAATCGCTTGCGGGAGGTGCGTGCGATTGATGCGAGCGTGCTTCCATGTATTTGAATAGGCTCTCGAATGCGATTTCCTGACTGCGGAAAGAGCGGAAAGAGTCTGTTTCAGGCTTTACGGTGGTCGATTCGATACATGGTGCAATCATGTGTCGTTCTCACATTTCCTTCGATTCTTAGCTTCTCGATGGGAATAACGGTTTGGGGGATGTTATTCCAGCCCCACCACGTGCGGCTGCATCAACTAGTCGCCGTTAGCTCATGCATACGATGGATCGTATTTCGTCCTCACACCAAGCACAACGTGTAAACGAGCCTGGGCATAGCCAGGGGGACCACGAGAGAAGACGTAACAAGGCACGTTTGCTTGTGGTGTTGATTGTGAACGCCTACTCGGTGATGACATGGACGATGCTCCTCTGGTGCGATAGGTACTAATTTACCATTTATCACAATATCATCGGGAGCATTAAAAGTGTAGCTGGGACAGTAATAGGTAATGTGAGGGCGTCAGATACTTCGTCATGGGATGCAATTTGAGTAATTTTACGGGCACAATCTTCAGCAACGGAATACGATACAAGAACGAGATTGCACATCTTTCCGCCAGCCCTGGATGTTTTTCTCGTCTTTCTGCATGCGTGTTTGCGTTCATTCCCTCGTATACCAACCATAATGCCAATCAGCGCCATCTCCTTCAAACAATAAGGCTCGAAACAAACAGTCGCTCATTTATAGCGCCAACTCAGTCAGACGTGCTACATAGCGTACACGGCTAAAACGGAAGGCTGGAGCGTCACACCAGCAGGGCTAGTCTCATCAGCTATTCAATTTCAATATATCGTCTAGCATGCATGTAACATGGTTGCTGCATAAGCTTACCCTCATATTTTCCCCATCGTAAGGCGCTGCAGCCTCGCCTCACCGGTTTACCATGAGATTCTCTCCGGGGTCAAACACGAGATTCTCTCCGGGGTCAAACACTGCAGCTCCTTCTCGCCTGCACGCCTTTCGTACCTACCCGGTGTGAAGTGATGCAGTATCGCCTCAAACTCACCTCGCATAATATCTCCTCCCGTGTGCCATATTTACCTTCAGAATATTCCCCGGGGTCAAACGCTGCAGCCTTCTCGCCTGCACACGATCACCTCGTATTATCTCCCCAAGTGTGCAATGCTCACCTTCAGTATCTCCCCCAGGGTGAAGTGCTGCAGCTTCCCCTCACCTTCAGTATCTCCCCCAGGGTGAAGTGCTGCAGCCACCCCTCACCTTCAGTATCTCCCCCAGGGTGAAGTGCTGCAGCCACCCCTCACCTTCAGTATCTCCCCCACGGTGAAGTGCTACAGCCATCCCTCACCTTCAGTATCTCCCCCAGGGTGAAGTGCTGCAGCCACGCGTTCTGATCGGGAGGCTGCACCTCCAGCGATCGGCGCGTGAGGAAGATGGCGTCATCCAGGTACTGCAGGTTGAACAAGACCCGGGCCAAGTTCAACAGCACCTGTAAAAGGACAGGCCAGACAGAGGTGGTGAGACAGTCCATTGATAGTGACGTGACATTTTTATCGGAAGTGGAAAGCCGATAAAACCGCCACGATTTACAAAACATCCTGTTACGAATCTGCACGACCGTTAGCGATTATCACTCCTTCGTAAACTCGTAGACAGAAGAGTATTCTCGAGTCACAAAAATGCATTCTTAAAACTAGTAGCTACCCCACCGAGAATAGAACACGCGAATCAGCGCAACAACTGGCACTGTCCTTGAACACACTTGAGGCGATGCTTTGAGTACACAGAGCTATCGGTAACCAAATAACAACTAAGAACGTGATGCAGCAATACGCGACGAGCGTAATAGGTACAATGGTATTGGGAAACTATTCTCTTGTCACTTTACATCTGACTTTCTCGTTTTAGTTTAATCACGACAAATGCAAGCACAGTATACACGACATGCAGTATATTCTATACCTACACCCATATCACACATACATATCTTGACCACTTTATCTTTAACCTTCATCTTCATCACCCTCCCAACCAAACCATCAGGAGCATTACCGGCGCCAATGCCAATAACTGGTTTCCACGCCCCCGCCACCACCATACGCCGGCCTCTACCCCGTCCTTCCTCCTTCAGTTCCTTTTCTAGCCCGCCCCGGTGTAAGGTGACAGTACATTGTCCCCGCAGCGCTCACCTCAGCGTTATTTGGAGACACCGCGAGCGAGCGTCGGAAGCACTCGATGGCTTTGGACGCGTCACCTTTCACACGCCAAAAGTTGCCGATCTGGTTGTACAGCTGCAACGACTTGGGTTTCTGTCGAAATGAAGCACAGGCATTAATTTCGCAAACACAACACATTGCAAAATGTAAATGCATATTCATCGCTCTCAATCACAAAATGTTCGGTGACAGTCACACAGTAGTCTAAGTAGCCCAACAACATATTTGAGAGAGAAGTTTGTTTCTCTGAGAGCAAATTAAAGCCCAGCAGGAAAAGACTGCATCATTGTAAGACAGGGTGTGCATTTTTGCCGGCAAAAACTAGTTTTTGCCATTTGCCGGTTTAAACCGGTTTTAACCGGCATAAAGTGGCAAACACTGGCAAAAACTAAAACAGTCAAAACGCTATGCCTCTACATGCGTTTGAACAGGACACGTTTTAAGTAGGATTCAGTCAATACAATATGCTTTCAAACAGAAGTGGTATCTTGACCATTTTAGTGTTAAATAGTTCCGTGAGTCCTCTATAATTAACCAATAAGGCGCCTTTTTGGTGAGAGAAATGAGAAAGTGCGCCGACGGGCGGCGAGTATTGAAGAAGTGGGAAAGGGCATCTGCCACTGACTTGTGCACCGGACCCTACGAACCGGTTCCTAACAGTGTCAGTGCCAAATTTGTGCTTAGTCGACGTAGCCGTTCTCCCAATCTGGAAGCGTCACCCCGCACGTGCGCACGTGCAAAATGGACCCCGACCGACTATGCACGACACCCTACTAATCAGTCCCTAACGGTGTCCCAATTTGAGCGCAATCGACCCAGCCATTCTCGAGGTCTGGTCGGAAACGACTCCTGCATATGCTCATGTGCAGAAGCACACCAACAGCGATGCATGAAAGTGCACTTCCTGGTGGACATCTATTGACTACCGACAGACATTTTAAGCAGCGGTAAACTAGCGAGACAATGCTTACTGGGTCCCAATGACAGACATGACTTTGTACATTTCAACCGATTGCTTTTTAGGCAAGCAACGCAGTTTTGGCCACTTGAGTTTTTGCCAGTTTCTGCCAGTTTTTGCCACCATGGTTTCTGCCAGCCGGTTTAAACCGGTTAAAACCACTGGCAAAAACCAGTTTTTGCCACCCTCTGCCAACCCTGCTGTAAGATCATAGCCAATATAAACGGTAGGTATAGTACCATTATAAACGAACATGTGTTCATCACAGCTCACCTCTCGTTTGGAGCGCCGTAGCTTTTTCTCCAACACGTCCAGATCGATGGTATCGCTGGCTCTGTCTCCCCGACGCCGGAATACAAGGCCAGCATGCGGCTCGGGCACCAGCGCTGGGTGCCTTTGCCTGTTTGATACCCCCACCAGGTGGTCATAGTGTGTGAAGTTGACAGACTTGCCACAGTCCAGGGGTGGTTCCTGTTCATCGTCAGGCTCAGGTGCTGTCTCTGCAGTTTCGTCATCAGGCCTGAAACAAAGCAGTCAACAGGGTCCAAGCTTGTTTAGCATCCTAAGATGATCAATTTACTGTGCTTTAGCTTCATAAGGAGCTAGGTGGGTAGAAGGTGCCCTTGCTAAACTCTGTTCTCTATGCAACTATGCAATGCAATTGTTACACTCATTTGCTCATTTTATGTATTTTGCTGTTTGATTGCTGTTTAATTGCTACACCATATGCTTATTTTGATTATAAATTGGTGGAATTTGTCCTATATTTTATAGAAGTCCTTCTCAATGTTTAAAAAGTCCAACAACCCCTAATTCTCCAACCCCACTGAACAAATCTATGGAGCTTGTTTTCACGAGCCACCTTCAAGAACCTACCACTCAGTAGTCAGTAATCAGTATGGTGACTGAGCTGAAGGCAGAATATTGTCCATCTCACTGATCATGAGAGACACACATGACACAACTGTTATCACCTCAAACCTGCTTTAATCAATACCTACTGATACTTACACTGCACCTTGACTTGCAGCATGCCTGATTATATCATATGTTGTCCCATTACATTCATGGCTATTGACATCACTTGTACAGTATCTGACAGCTTCATGCTTGGTCCAGATACCATTTTTGATACTTGTACTCAAGAGAGCCTCAAAAACTGTGTCCTGCTTCGGCTCGTCTTGGCGCAGGCTCTTGGTGGCATTGGAGTCATCATTTGTAAGTTTGTCAATGTTGATCACCTTGTTCTCAAGTGAGTCAAGCCTCCAGTATATGCCTTTCGTTCCAACATGATCTGCTTGGAACATATTTGAGGACATAACAAAAAGTAGTAAAAATAAGAAATATGGCATATTTGAAGCCAGACCCATCTTCACTTTCTGAGACACCTGACGTTTAAACACAGGTGGTTTCAATTTATTATGCGATGGAAAATCATCGCATTCCAGATAACAAAAATTCGTTGCACAATAGGGTATCTTGTAATCATTAAAAAATGGTCTCATCTACTCCATCTAATCACACGGGCACCCCTTGTTGACATTGGGCCTGTTCCAGCGCCTCCAGAAACCTCCAGAAAGCTCCAGAAAGCTCTAGAATCCTCCAGAGAGCGTTCCAGCGCCTCCAGAAAGCTCCAGAAAGCTCTCGCCAAAGCTCCAGAAACCTCCAGTAGCCTCCAGAGAGTTGAGAGGTCCAAATTTCTCTGGAGGCTCTGGTCTACAATTATGGTGCACATGTGACAATCACGAATGTAAACAAAGGACATTTGACTGATTATTTTACAACTTGAATGTAAAGAAAATTACATTGCTATAATTTTATTTATCTTTTTAACTAAAATTGAAAACAAATTTTGCGTTTCAAGAGAGAACAATCGTCATTCTTTTGGTATCTATGACGCCAATCTCCAGAAATCTCCAGATTGCGTTCCAGCGCCTCCAGTAAAACCTCTGGTAGAGCCTCCAGTCAAGAATTTCTTCTGGAGGCGCTGGAACAGGCCCAAAGTCATATCTCGTTTCGATACATAAACAGCGCATAACAACGCCACTATTGAAACAAGTTATCTGCTGCGCCATGTTTGTATATAAAAATCTCAAAGTTAGATTAAGCTATGGATATTTTTATGACTTCAAAACCAACAAATTGATTCATGGTGATATTAAAATAATCAAATTCGTGAAGAACATTCACGTGATTCACTTTGCCGACATGCAATAAGAAATATTGACCTGCAATTTTATGAACCTGTGAACGCCTATGTATTTCGAGAGTTAAAAGAAATATTTTAAGCTGTTTGTTTTACGATTTATCACCTTTTTTGAATAAGAACGTACGTTTAGTGTCTTTCATAATTTTTTTTTGAATATTTAAAATAAGTATAGCAAAAACTGATTGAAAATCTTATAATTATGACAAAATAACTTCTAATGGGAAGAAAACGGCGCACATGCGCCGTAGCAGTTATTGGAGAATCTGAGGAGAGTTGGTGCTGGTTGCGTGAATTTTGGAAGTTTTCTTGCGAATTTGAGAAGGATCATTGGGAGGATTTTACCGAATTAACTCAATTTCGGCACCCTCAGACGTTTGACAAGGTATGTTTTATGTAGGTGCCTCTGTCTCGTACCTACACAGTATCAATCAATGGATTATATTTTTGCTTTTTTAAGTCGATGCTGGTTCCCCATTTTCATTACTAAATGACAGATGCTGCATATCATTCATGCTGCATCAACATTCTAGTTAAAATATTCAGACGAATAGGTACCAGTGCAGTTTTTAAGCTTCATTTGTTCTTGACAATAATTGATCAAAAAGTAAAGGAATAAAGACAAGTTCAAGCTGTAGGTCCAATCGCAAAATAGTAGTTAAGCTATGATTGATTCATATATCAATATATTAATCTGAATGATTGATCTGTTCTCAAGTTATTATTGATTCATAGATATCAATATTAATCTGATTGGTTGATCTGTTGTTCTCAGTGAGTAGGACCTTGCTTGGGAGACAGCCCTGATGCTGTTGAGTGAGACGACGCGTCACGACGGTCTGAAAACAGGGCGCCTTGCGCGATTTGATCAAGGCTCTAGAAATTCACTCGCATAAACCATGTGACACCCAGAATCTAGAAGGCATTGAGAGCCGAGGGAGAGAAGTTCTTAATAGTCGCTGTTTCCATATGCCCTCAGGCACCCTGTTTTCACCAGCGTCTGTCTAGTGTCGACTTATTTGTATTTTCAGGTACTGCTGCCATGTCCCAATATTTGCCAATACAGACCAGCAATGGTCGCGTGGTGTATAGTGATATGCTTCATAATTTGGGTAGGTAGAGTTTCTTGGTAGGCTCAAGATCAAAGTGCAGTAGAAGGCTATTTAAAATATTACATGCAATCAAATTATTTAGTAATAAGAATACATGCATTTTGACAATTATGTATTTTGATTTTTGACAATCTAACAGAATTTGTTTCAATGCTCAAACTTTTGAAAGCTTTGAAAACTTGAGCAGATGCATAATATGCATGAAAATCCCCATACATGTCATTAACCACTCTTCAATCACCACATTAATCACTCTTTGAAAGTCAGTTAATAAAGAATCAATGATAACTGTCTTGATTCTTGGGCATTTCCCAGGCATTGCTAACTGATCAGTGATAAAAGAAACAGATCAGTGACAACTCTGCTGCATTCTGGTCATACAGATATGGTGGTATTTCAGTAGGCAGAACTATGGTCAAGCTTGCCCATTTTTGGGAATGCATTTTCATTCCCAAATTCAAGTTTGGGAACAAAAAACCCAAACATGGAAACGCCATGTAGGCTGTAGGCATTATTTCAAACAAGAAGAAAAACTATTAAATGACATCCAAAAAATATAAAATGATCATGAACCCCCTGATATTTATATCAATATTGCTGAGAAAGAGATTGATATTGTAAAGCCCAACATAGTTTCAAATCCTTCCCCTCTATTACTAAAGCCGTCCGCCGCCCGGGCCGCGTGCCCAAATTTGGGAACGCTTTCGTACACTGGCGCTGCCAGCGTTCCTTGTTATGGGAACGGCGTACCCAAAATTGGGAACGATTTCACCGACGCCTTTCACGGGCTCTTTTCATCAACACGCATCACGTCTGACGCCTCAAATACTTGTTGACGCAACAATCATGAGATGACCTTTCCGGCAGGGCGGCCGCTTGTTTCACCAGGTCTTCCGTGCTCTCATTCCCGTCGATCCCGCAGTGGGCAGGAACTAGTGGTGCCAATTTCATGAAATTTCAATTCCAATTCCGATCCAATTCCAAGAAATTGCCAAGTAAATTTCCAATTTTGTCCAAAGCGGGGGCTATTCCAATTTTTAACGATTTTTGCATTTTTTGCGTAAATTTTAAAAGTGTTTAAAAGCGTTTTAAAGGCCTCCGTTTTAAAATTATAAATTTTAAAGGCCTTGTGTTCCGATTAATTTCCAAAAAATGTTAAGAATTCCGTCCAAATTCCAAATTGGAATTGGACAAAAATTGGAATTCCAAGAAAAGAAATTCCGATTGGCACCAATAGCAGGAACCCTTTGCAGAATTAAGTACTTCACAACGCTCAGCGATGTTCAACAAAGTATTCCATACCTTTATCCGCCGTCAGCGCCGAGGGTGGAGGCATGTCAAGCACCTGTTTGTTTTACACTGATAATTGACGAGCACAAGTAAGTACCTATCCAAAAATGGGAACGCATAATACGTTTCACTCTCAAAACACCTAGTCCCAATACAAATCTACTTTTTCCTATCTTATTGAGTGTAAATGGCAAAAAGCCTGTTTGGGTGGGGACGAGAAATGATCGAAATCATAATGAAAATTATAAATAAGTCACACATAGCTACCAAGATAAAAGAAATTCCCCCAAAACGATCGTGCCTAAAAAACCGCAGGCAAAAACGACGCTCATGTGTGACGCTCCTTGAAACAACGCTAAACAGCTAGTATCCAAGTAAAATATGGCTTTCAGGGCTGATAAAAATACAGCAGAATAATTATCAACCACTTAAACAGAGTTTACAACAGTAGTTCGGTAAATTCACTCACGTTCCAGTCTACGCGGTCGCATGTCCCGACACCAAATGGCAACAAAATTACCGCGGGACTGACCGCATGTTCGCTTGCATATGTCAGCATCTGATATCGTTAGTATGAAACTTCATGACCAGGCAAAAATTATTGTAGTTGACGTAAAAATGTAAAAAATGTTTCATTTTCCCTAAAATTCCATGCTGAATGTCCTTAAGTTTTAACATGGGGTTTTGAACTGGAATAGCAGTCTTGTAGCTTGAGCTGAGAGTAGCACAAATGAGAAGCTTTTACGGCCCAACGATCACCCTAGCAAAGATATTCCATTTCTCGTTACGAAAAGAGTGTCCTAAACAGGAAAGTGGTGTCCTAATGAAGAAACACTCAGAATGCAGCCACCTCAGCCTCAGCTTGGCGCCAGCCAATCGGCATGCTGCTTACAGCCAATGGGTTTGAACTACGCAATATGATTGGTCAACACGTAATAAACTTCCGCGTCAAGCATATTTTATTTAGAATATAGTTCTTATTTAAAACACAAAAAATAACATTTTTAATAAAAAGGTTTTATTTTCTTTGTTGATTATTTTTAGAATAAAAAATCATAAATCCATTGCAAAAAAAACTTATTTTTCGGTAAAGTGAACAAACGTAAGGCATTGTAAAAAATGGTGTTTGATAATAATCTATTCTGTATTTACTTCAATTTCTTAGAATGAAGTTTGACAAAATAAGAACTCTCTTGGTGGCCATGCCTTATTATCATTGATAGCACCTGTGATTCTTTTTTAAGCAGTTTTTTTTTGGAAGGGGTGTTTCACGGTTACATCGTATTTAACGTTTGTAATAACGTTTTGGACGATTTACCATAAAGACGATTTTCCGGCGTGATTTGCACATCAATTTGACTCTTGTGTTTCGCACGCGAATACGACCCATTCCATTTTTGTGCCATCCTTCCATATCAGTTCGGTATAGGTATTGCCTGGAAGCCCGCTCTTCACCAGCTATGTATCTCAGAAGCCCGCTGTGAGCACCTCTAGCCCCCGGCAGAACCCCAGACCTCGCACCAGTAGCTCCGTCCGACGCCCGTCCTTGGCTCGGCCACCGCCCCGCCGCGCTGTGGTCTACCGGTGCTCGCCCGCAGCTCGCCCGCAGCTCGCCCGCAGCTCGCCCGCAGCTCGCCCGCAGCTCGCCCGCAGCTCGCCCGCAGCTCGCCCGCAGCTCGCCCGCAGCTCGCCCGCAGCTCGCCCGCAGCTCGCCCGCAGCTCGCCCGCAGCTCGCCCGCAGCTCGCCCGCAGCTCGCCCGCAGCTCGCCCGCAGCTCGCCCGCAGCTCGCCCGCAGCTCGCCCGCAGCTCGCCACTCTGTCAGCACGCCTCCACGCGTCGCCGGTCGCACCTCCGTGCGCACATGGATTCGGGCGGCGGGCCGGCGGGCCATTTGCCCGCTTCCGGCGCCTGGGCGGCCGCGGGGCGGGGCGGGGCGGGCGCCGCTGCTCGGTCGCCGCCGGTGACGGCCAGTGGCCGGCCGCCGCCGTGTCGCAGCGGGCGACGGGCGGGTGGATGTGAGCTGAGTGCTGAGTGCTGGTGGGGTGTGAGCTGAGTGCTCTGTGCTGGTGGGGTGTGGGCTTAGTGCGAAGTGCCCTAGTTGCTGAGTGCCGGTGGGACGAGGACTGAGTGCTGAGTGTCGGTAGGGCGTGAGCTTAGTGCACTTCTGGTGAGTGTGAGCTTCGGACAGTTCCGGTGAGTTGTGAGCTGGGTGAAGTGTCGCTGGGATGTGAGCTGAGAGTAGCGCCGTTGGATGTAAGGCTAAGTTTATTGACGCGGGGCGTGACCTTAGTACAGTGTCGGTGGGGAAGTGCATCGCCGGTAGGGTGTAGGGTTAGTGCAGTGCCGCTGAGATGTGAACAGTTATTAGTGGCGGGAGCTGCGGCTCGGGCCGCATGGCGCCAGCCGAGTTCCCTGAGTGGGGTCGGCTGGTGCGGTAAGCCGAACCAATGTGCCGTCAGCTGCTTTTGAGATTGGATCCGCCTTGCCTCCATCTGCTTAGTGTGCCTTAGCTCCGTGGTTTGAAACATGCAGTGATGCATACCTTCGTGCTGCAATGCACTGCAATGCACTTGCCATTTGTATGTAGCACCTTTACTCCTAATCAGTTGGGGGAGGTTTGGTCAATGGTTGTCATTTTTAGCACATGCCATTTTTGGCAACCATGTGCTAAAAATGACAACGCTATCAGCTATTTTTAGCAACGATGAAGCCGATTTCACTCCTCAGCGAGGAAATCACGATTTTGGAAATACAAGCACTGATTTTGGAAAAGAAGTGCTGCCACCTGGTGCAAGAAGAAGAAACCAGCTTTAATATGGCCGTTGTTTGTATGGTAGTCCAACGTTGAAGTATACCCTTTTTTGTGGCCCGAAGTTGGAACTTTAAATTGAAGCATCCGAAAATGATCGATATTGATCGAAATCATGATGTTGATGAAAAAAATAATATGTTAAGTTGAGAGAGGAGGCCATTTTATCCAGATGCGGTGGTTTACTTCTTGAAATTATTTTTGCTTACGACGACTGCCATGTAATGAGGGATAATTAGCAGCCGTCATTAGCAAAAATAATTTCAAGAAGTAAACTACTGCATCTGGATAAAATGGCCTCCTCTCTCAACTTAAAATATTATTTTTTCATCAACATCATGTTTTCGATCAATATCGATCATTTTCGGATGCTTCAATTTTAAGTTCCAACTTCAGGCCACAAAACAAACTACCATACAAATAACAGGCATATTAAAGCTGGATTCTTCGTCTTGCACCAGGTGGCAGCACTTCTTTTCCAAAATCAGTGTTTATCTTTCCAAAATCTTCATTTCCTCGCTGAGGAGTGAAATCGGCCTCATCGTTGTCAAAAATAGCAGAATCGTTGTCATTTTTAGCACGTGTGACAAAAATAGCACGTGCTAAAAATGACAACGATTGACCAAACCTCCCCCGACTGTAATATCGTTTCTACCATATTTTAATTCTAGTCGATTGGCTTCTCGCGCACTCACACCTTACGTAAACACCCGGAAACTATTCATTGCCCTATATTGGCCCACCGCTGTCACTTTTCTTCGATGCCGTCGTAATTGAATATTCCACTTCTAGGAATACAGGCACAAATTATGGTATGGCACGATTGTTAGCACTTAACCTCAGGTGCTGTTTGCGTGACACTTTGACAATATTAAGCATGCATTAGAAATATTTGCTGCCATTTGAGATTAGATATTGAACCGCTTCAGTTTAGAACGCGTGATGTGTAAAGGTGGTGATTGTCAATATAAGCGTCATATAATTTTCTCCAACAGCAGGGAAGAGTGACCAAATCAGTATCTGTTTCTATAATGTTCGTCCTTTCATGTTGTTTTGATCCGTTGTAATTACCTCATACTGCTCATTTTTGCGTAAGTGTATTTCCGCAGTGGTCCTGCCAGTTCACTGCGGCATTATTACTTGTTTTTGGCTCTCACGAGCATTCGCCAGACTCCTAGACAACCAACCCTTGCGTCATCAAAACATAATGTCATCAGGATCAGCGATACCAGAACTCCCTGACAATTCATCAAAACACCGCGTCAGTTCACTGTGGCGCTCGCTGCCGCCGACCGTCGCAGGCCACTCGCCCTGAACCGTCCACCGTGCCGGTCGGCGGACCAACCGTGACCTCGGCCAGCACTGCAGGCCATTAGAGCAGAAACGTGGCCGGACGGGGCGCGGAGGGGAACGGGGAGGGGCAGGGCTTGGATGGGTTGTGTGTGTATGGGGTTTTCAGTGGCGAATGCGACATGCGGGATTTCAAACTTGGAGTTTGTGCGTACAGAACTTCACTGCCGAACAGTGCGTGCAGTAATTCGGTCACAGGCCAGATTTATCAACAGAAAAATATCCGCCGGTCGGATTTTTTTTTTCTTCCCAAATGCCGTCCCAGAAGTTGGCTTTCCAGGCGAGAAAAAGTGATACTGTTGTGACTAATTATAACAGCCAGCCTAACTGACACAGTCACATCGGTATCATTTTTTCTCGTCTGGATGACCAAATTCGGGGATGGCATTAGGAAAAAAAAAACCGGCTGGCGGCTATTTTTCTATTGGTAAAACTGGCCTCAGAACTATGTTTGTACCCACTTAGATGAGAGGTAGACGGTAGTTCATGCAGGAATTCACACGAAGATCGAGCCTAACGTGATAATTGGTATATGGGATCTTGAACTGCCGCTGCCCGCTATCCAGTTCAGGTATCAGTCAATGCCTGTTATGTGAGGATAGATAAGCCACTTCCTTTCAATGGATGACAGGCTTTTGTGTCGCTCCTTGGGGCTGTCTGTCGTACAGTGCCGTGGTTCATGGCGGTCCGTCTCGTCTGGTCCTGTTCAGAACAGGTGGCTGCTGATTGCCGACAGGTGTTCGGTCACTACCGACCACCTGGTGTATGTACTGAGTGGCTTACTGAGGGCGGACTGGGGAGCGAGGGACGACTGATCTTTTCCACTGGATAATGTCTTGTATGGGCTGAGGAAGTGAGTAATTCTGGATCGTGTTCTGTTTGAAAGCTACCTATTTTTGCCGTAGACTGAGGCAGTGGAGCGGCATTGTGTCATTTAATTTTAGAGACGCCCTGGGCTAAGACCCCGTGGCCTGCAGTTCAGCGGTTTTTGCCACCATCAGTCGGCCGCCTCCGTCCCTGTCTAACAG